>NC_136242.1:12410000-12580000 GCF_053564925.1 Oryzias latipes
CACGGGAACTGAGGTGAGCTGCAGGGACCAATTGAAGATGTCCAGGAGAACTCCAGCCAGCTGATGTGCGCACAGCTTCAGAACCCGACCTGACACCTTATCTGGTCCTGCGGCTTTGCTGGTGTCGATCCTCCTCAGAGTGGAGCTCACCTGATGTAGCTGCAGGACGAGAGGCTGGGACTGTTCCTCCAGCTGTAATAGAGGACCAGGGTCTCTGCTGCTGCCGGGCGTCTCGAAGCGTGCAAAGAAGGTGTTTAGAGTGTCAGGCAGGGTGGGGTCATGAGTGGTCTGCTGCATGCTGCTCCTGTGGTCTGTGATGGTTCTGATGCCTCTCCACATCTCCCGCGGGTTGTTATTAGCAAAGTGCTGTTCCACCCGTTGTCTGTGTCTGCGTTTGGCCTGGTTGATGCCCCTCCTCAGCTCTGTCCGGGCTCTGCTGTAGGCCAGCCTGTCACCTGACCTGTAGGCTGCATCCCGAGCTTTGAGCAGAGACCGCACTGTTCCATCAAACCATGGTTTCTGGTTTGGATAGACTTTGATGGACTTTGTGGGCAGAACAGCATCGGTGCAGAACTGCACATAGCTCAGGACGGATGTTGTGTAGGCCTCCAGGTCTGAGCCATCTTTAAACACCTCCCAGTCAGTGAGTTCAAAACAGTCCTGTAGTGCAGAAGAAGCCTCTTCGGTCCATACCTGAACTGTTTTGATGGTTGGTTTGGTCCTGCAGATCAGAGGTCTGTATGTGGGGGTTAGCTCCACAGAGATGTGATCTGACATGCCCAGGTGAGGAGCTGCTGCAGCCTTGTATGCACCTGGGATGTTGCAGTAGACTTGATCCAGTGTGTTGTTGTCTCTGGTGGGAAAGTGAATAAACTTCTGAAATTTGGGGAGCACTGCTTTGAGTTCCACATGATTGAAGTCTCCTGCCACGATCACAGCTGCTTCTGAGTTGGAGTTCATCTGCCTGCTGATCAGACAGTAGAGCTCCTCTAGCGCTAGCTTAGCGTTAGCTTGAGTTGGGATGTAAACAGCTATGATCAGGATAGAGCAGAACTCCCTCGCCGTTCGAAATGGCCTGCATTTCACCGCCAGGTATTCCAGATCGGGTGTGCAGTGCGTTCCGATGATGTGTGTGGCTGCACACCAGGAGTTGTGAATGTAAAGCGCCAGTCCGCCGCCTCTGCCCTTACCGGAGTCTGCTGTCCGATCCGCGCGGAACAAAGAACGGTCCGCTAGCTCCACCGCGGCGTTAGGTGTGTTATTGTCCAGCCAGGTTTCTGTTATGATGGCCACACAGCTGTCCATCCGCCGCGAGACGATCCGTAGCCGAAACTCATCCAGTTTGTTGGCGAGTGATCTTACGTTAGCGAGGAAGAGACTGGGGAGAGCTGGTCGATGCGGGTTAGCATGTAGCCTGGCGCGTGCTCCGCTTCTCCTCCCCCGCTTTTGTTTACGGTATCTTCTCCGTCTCCTTGGCCACAGGGGGGGTATGGTTAAGGCCGTGGCAGTCCGTTGGATCTCGGGTGGTATAAAGTCCGACTTTGGGGGAGTATTAAATTGACAATTCCAACTAATTTGAAGTAGTTCCGTCTTGCTGTACTGAGTAAACGCTTCCAGTGTCTGTAGCACCAACAAAAACATGAAAAAAACAAACAAAAACAGAGAGCGCTGTGCCGCTGCGTGTGCACGCGCCGCCGCCATCTTGGTAACCAACAACAACAACAGGATATAAAAGCAACAACACAACATATAATCAACAGTTCAATGCATGTTTGCATGCAGTTCAATGCAGATCAAAATGACCTTCCACCAGAGCAAAAAACAAACAACCCAGTGAGCCCATCAGGTGGATATGTTCATACAATTTTTTTTTTCTACACGCATGCTTCATGTGATATTGGGTTGTTGAGAAGAAGGGCCGCATCTTAAGGGAAGAGCAGGTGTGTCTTTCAGTTCCCTTGAGGATTTTTGCAGCCACCTTAAGGGACGTCATGAAATTGGAGTGTACCACTGTTGTGCATGTGTGTAAGTCTATTTTGAAGTATTTATAAGGATAATGTAAGTTACACGCAATTATGATGCAAAGGGGTGACGGAATCCGCTGATTTATGTTGATTGTGTGAGCAATTCACTACTGTGAAGTGTTGCCTATCAGCACAAGGATTCTTCTCTCCGCTTCAAAATCTGCTGGAATAACGTTAATTGCATAAACGGTTGAATAGTTACGGTAGACATGATGTAAACTCTAGAGCTAAAGCTCCGGTGTTAAAGGGTTACAGAATTTCTACCTTTAAAATGTTCTGGTTTGTGTCAAACTTGGGAATTGCTTGGTGTAAGCAAGATGCACAGATACACAGATATCACAGTTTCTTCTACTAGTGTCCCTTTTCCAAAGTATGTGACTTTTTCTCTTTAGTCTGATAAAATTATAAAAATCCAAGATTTTAATTTGCGTTCTGTTCATCAGCAGAAGCTGCAGGAAGGATATAAAAGCAACAACACAACATATAATCAACAGTTCAATGCATGTTTGCATGCAGTTCAATGCAGATCAAAATGACCTTCCACCAGAGCAAAAAACAAAGCTGAACCTGAAAACAGAGCAAACCCAGTCAAGCTAAAAGGTATCAGGAAATTGCCTCTGCATTCACAATCATTCTATTATTTCAGTCTGAGTGTGGCCCTAACTTTGCCATTATCCCCAGGGATTTTTTTTTTTTGTAATAAGCGCTGAGATCATTACCAGAGTTCAGAATTACTTTTGTTCCTCTTCAAGATACCTCATTGTTCCCTGGTGCTTCTTGTGCATCTAATACCCAGGTGATATAGTAGTTTTTAAGTGGCTGCCTGAAATTTCACTGTAATTCCAAAGCCTTGCATGACAGAAAAATGTTGTTTATCGTTGAAAATGATGTTAAAACTAATGATTTGGACAATCAGTAATGACACTTCATAATCAACAGGGTATAAATGGAGACAGATAGCAATAATTCCAAAACGTTATTCATTTTTGCTGCAACATAGAGGTTTAGTGTTCAATTTATTTCTGTTATCGACAACAGAACCAAAAGTCAAGCAAAAAAATGTTAAAATCACACAAATTAAAAGAAGGGCGTTGATATGGACCTAATCAAAGAGACTGAAAGTGGTTTAGCAAACAAGTACGGCTCTTTGATGTAAGACTGGCTTTATTTGTGACCTTGCTATTGAGATTAAGGAAAATGGGATTGCTTTCATGCTTTGCAAATATCGTCATGTTCAGAATTAATTTTCTGCTGGCCCACAATGCAATGAATAACAAATTGGCAGAGAAGGTAACCATCTGTGAAGATGAGAAGAAAGCGGAATCTCTTGTCTTTTGCATTTCAGCAAATTCATAAATCATATTCTAAAATTTAATTTGGATCAATCTGTGATAACGTGCTGACTAATAGTAGCAGTGAGGATTTATTGAGTTGTTTTTTTAAGGTTTTGGACTCAATCTTAAAAGTTGGACTAAAATCTATGTGAAAAAGATTGATTTAAAATGAGTTCTTTGGGTTTTGTTTTTTCAAATGGCCGATCAATATCTTAAAGTAAAATATTTCTTCTTATGTCCACCATGGATTACACTGGCCCTTTTTTTTATACCTATTAAACATTTCCAATGGTCAAAATGGATTTTACACATTAACAGGCTTAACAAACCACCAGGCATGCTGTGTTTTCCTCCATCTATTCCTGCTGTATGTGTTAACAGTGATGTCTCTCAACACTGTGTCTGTAATGGTTAGTAATTACAGTCGATTTTCCCCAGAAAGGGACGCTGTCATGTTGGTTGTACTCTGCTCCTCCTGAACCTCATTTTAAAACAATGAATGAGTCTAACCACTGGGGAAAAGGACAAAGGTTTAGTGCATAAAATGATTTGAATTCAATCATCAAATAAAATTGTTTCTTTTTTAAAATATATTAAAAAAAACTTCCTGTATTAAAAAAACACCACAGACTATTTTAAATCTGTTTTAAAAATCAGATTACTGTAAAAATAGAAATAAACATCTTGAAGATCAGTTTCTTTTGCAACTATGCAATTTAAATGAGGATGGTCATATTTTCAGAGATAGAGTCATGGAACTAATCACTGTTTTAATTTTTTATAACTGAATGTTAAATTAAGTGGATTCTTTTTAATTGATTTAATAAGGTGTGCAAACCGCACACCACCACCTGGCTTTGTGCCAAGAAAGACTTTTTGTCAGAATGGGAAACTGGGTGGGTTACAAGAGACACGTGATTCTTATTGGCTAAGGCAGTGTTATGTTTCATGGTAGCCAATCTGAGCCAATGTAGTTACATAAAGTTTGCATTTCTTATATGAATAAGTACTACTTCAAATTCATTCAGATCAAAAGGCAGAGTGTGTATATTGAGTGTACATTATGATCAGGATAAAAGATTTGGTCAACATTCAGAAGAAGAAAAAAAGAACAGATGTAGACCAAAGCAGTTTTATGAGATTTAAGTGTTTTTCAATTTGGACAACAGAGTTGTATGCCCTTTATTTTAATTAAATGTTGTTGTTTTTTTAATACAAAATACTTATAATAAATATTAAAGATTACACACAAGTACTGCAGGTCGTTTTTATTCATTTCAAATGACTTTTGAAATCTGATTTTAAAAATTAGCAAAAATTATCTTAGATGAACAGTCCTTAGAATATCAAATTGCAGTTTAAAACTTTGTTGGGAAAACATTCTCAGGTTATTTCTGTTTTGCAGAAAATCATTTAGGAGGAAATACCTGTTCACTAATACAATTTAGTCAAAAATTCTACAGTTTTACATACAGTACAGACCAAAGGCTTGGACACACCCTCTCATTCAAAGAGTTTTCTTTATTTTCATGACTATGAACATTGTAGATTCACACTGAAGGCATCAAAAATGTGAATTAACACATGTGGAATTATATACATAACAAAAAAGTGTGAAACAACTGAAAATATGTCATATTGTAGGTTCTTCAAAGTAGCCACCTTTTGATTTGATTACTGCTTTGCACACTCTTGGCATTCTCTTGATGAGCTTCAAGAGGTAGTCACCTGAAATGTTTTTCACTTCACAGGTGTGCCCTGTCAGGTTTAATAAGTGTGATTTCTTGCCTTATAAATGGGTTTGGGACCATCAGTTGTGTTGTGCAGAAGTCTGGTGGATACACAGCTGATAGTCCCATTGAATAGACTGTTAGAATTTATGTTATGCCAAGAAAAAAGCAACTAAGTATAGATATTCAAACAAAAAGGTGGCTACTTTGAAGAACCTACAATATGAAATATTTTCAGTTGTTTCACACTTTTTTGTTATATATATAATTCCACGTGTTAATTAATAGTTTTAATGCCCTCAGTGTGAATCAACAATGTTCATATTCATGAAAATAAAGAAAACTCTTTGAATGAGAAGGTGTGTCCAAACTTTTGGTCTGTACTGTAGATATATTCACTAAACACATTTTTTAATATATGTCTAGATGGCACCGCAGTTTATTTGTGAAGGTGTTCCAATTAATTTCTAGTTTATTGCCACTTACTTTAGTACCTCTTTACTAACAAATAAAAATCATTAATTACAATTACAGCTTGCAAGTACTGGAATGAGTAAATACATGCATCCAAAACACATTTTATATTTCACCAGAATGTGCGCCAGCAATGCTGTGGTCACCCTCCATAGTGCTGGTTGCACTGAAAACATCCTTGTAAGCACAGAAATGTCACCACTGTTGACATTATTTTGACTACCGTAACTTCTGAACCACTTGTGCAGTTAATGTAATTCAGGCAGATTCGCAAGCAAAGAAAAGCAGATTTGCACTGTTATACAAACAGTAACATTAGTAATGTGTTGCATATTAGTGCAGAACCTATAAGAAATCTGCTTTTTCCCCGTCAGAATCTGCTGATTCACGTTGATTTGTGTGAACAGTCGAGGAGTTATGGTTGGTCAGATAATGCTACATACTCACCGGGCACGTGATGTACGTTCAATAATGTGCTGGACGTGGGTTCTTGAACTCGCTTTTAGCATACGGTGTTTACACGGGACTGTCGCTACTGTTGGAAAAATATAATCTGTCGCTTTGAGATTACTTTCCTTTGTTGCATGTTCAATAAAGTCGAGAAGAAGAAAACCACGGGATTCGGCCGGATTAAGTTTAACAAATTTATTCCCTAACAATATTTCTAAAAACAGAGTAAAACAAAATAAAACAGATCGATCTGGGTGTCCAAAATCAAGGCCTGCAATACGCAAGAGGTTACATTCCGAATTCACATGCAGCTTGTCTGGAGACACAGGAAAATTCCTTGAGTTCAGACTTTTAAGCATGTGGGCAGAACATCCTCCCCCGGGAGCAAATGGCCGCCGAATCTCCGCCTCTGGTCGCTAGAGATTGGCTGACAGAGGAGCCCGCCTTCTTCCTTCAGCCCATCCTTAGAATCACAGCATCTGGTCTCTGGGGGCGAACCTCACAGATAGACACGGTACGGAATCCCCATGGGTGGCAGGAACTGTCACCGCAGGAAGTCGATCCTAGAGCTTTGTTCTTCACACGGGAGCAGATGCCTGTGGCGGTTCCCAGGGATTGAGATGATTGATTTATGATCCAAGTCAGACCTACAACCAAATGGCCTCAGAAGATCAAAGACCATTTTCTCCTGAAGGGGGTTGGAGGTTGGAGCTGCATTCCTGAAACCTCTTTACATATGCAATTATCAGGAAGTCCCTTTTAATTGAAATGACTGAAACCCACACACAGTAAACCAGAAAGAAAACCTTCAAAGAAATAAAGATAAGATAAAAACCTAGGAGAAATAAGAACCACAAAAAATAAATTCCTTCAGTTTCCCTCTCTTGACCTCACGAAGTGAGGTCACACAAAAAATAAAAACACATCATCACATCATGCAATCAAAACAGCTGTGGTCTTTCGCCCTCACAATCTTTATCAGAACCAATGTGCCCTTCTAAGGTGTGAATGATTTGTTCATAAGTGTAGGAGCGAAAACCTGTCAGAGCTTGCATTAACCATCTTTAAGAAACGTTCAGTTGGACAGGGAAAATTCTCGCTACGGTCCTGTGCCCCATCAGCGACCATCCCTAAGGATACTTATGCTTCACTAGATATTTGGCACATTGGCATTTACAAAGAACAAGACAAAAAATAGTAAATAAAGAAAATGCACAAATAAAAATTCAAATTATTCTAAAAAGTAAAAGATAAAGACAATAAAATAGCACTTCCTGTAAGGAAAAGGAACACCTGGAATTAAGGGGGGAATTGAGAAATGTTAAAGCAGAACAAAATCACACAGACGATGAAAAGAAAAAAGAAAATTGTCAAACATAACAGTAAGCAATTTTATAAAATGTAACAAAGTCCAAAAAAGGTCATTCCGGGCCTCGAACACTCGTGTCCTCCTTCTGCATGTCCCACAAGCTCTGGCAAGCTTGGACCTGGCCTCCTATGGACTTCTCAATAAGCCTGTTATTAGAGATGTGACACATAGTGATACAACAGAACGGCTGCAAAAGGACTTTGGTGTCCACTGCTGTGGTACTGTTCTGCCAAGATGATTCTGCTGTGGGTCTAAGTTTTTGTTAGTGTTAGGGTCAGGAAATTAAAAAATAAAAAACAATAAAACACAAAAGACAATGAGACAAGAATCAATTTACGCATGCGCAGTAAGAGAAAATATGATGGAAAAGGTCCACCACATTTCTCTTCTCAAAGGTCTGCTTCCCCTCGTGCTGTTTTATGAAGAACACAAGTGGGGAAAATACAAATTCAAGAAAAAAAGAAAAAAAGTTTATTATGGGCTGTTGTGTAATGACCCAGTCGTAGAACCTACTCATCCTTGCTGTGGATGAGAGAAAATCAGATGAACAGACACACAAAGCTTTAAAATTTTTAAAAATGGTCAATCTGTGTTACTATTTAAACATTCTTTCTAAATGGTCAATCTCTTTCTAGACAAATACATTTAAACGATAATAAAATAATGTCCTTCTTTTAATCATTAAGACCTCTTTTGTCTACCTCCCTCTCTTGGCCTGGGGCTAAGCTCCAGGACAAACACATAAAACGAATTAAATGTAAAGCAAGAACATAAAAACAATAAACAGTTTGGTGCACCGATAAGGTGAACAGGCGTCCTGTCCACGCTCCTGTAAAAGGCAAGGTCACAAGAAGAAATAATACAACTGCAACAGAAGATCTGTCATTAATTGCAGGCAGATGTCATCAACCTGTATTAGCAAAACACAAACCTCTTATAGCATAATGTTCTGTCAGAGACTTTAAACAGTGATCAAAAATGCAAGATGGATTTTATGAACCCCTCTGTACTAAAATGTAAATAATTGCTATTTTTATGTAATGATTCCATTAAAAGAAAACGTGTGCTAAGTCAATAGCAACAAACAACACACCTTGTGAGGTTAAAGGTGACAGCATGCAATATGGATCAGGGACGGATAGGTTTTATAATAATGGTGACGTCATCAATTCAAATTAACATTAGCTTAAATCATATGCAATCCATCTACTTTTAAAACCGGTTTCAAAGAAGTACACCATGAAGAATACGAATATTCAATGACACCATAGTTCTACAGCCCAGACTGAGTTTCCTTCCTCCCTTCATCTGCATCAGTCACTCAGCTGCACTGAGATCCAAAAACCTGTGCTCCTGCAATGACCTGAATCACCACCGGGGGGACGATGAAGAATGAACCAACATCAACTGAACCTGTGGACCATGAAGCATCAGAGAGCGTTTTAACATCACCTCTGCATCCTCATGAGCCGTCTCCTCTCTGCTCGGTTGTTGAACGGCAAAATTAACCTGTACATTTTATTTGAGGGAGGAAAGTGAACACCTGAATCAACACAATTTAACCAATGTGTTGTTAATGTCCTGCTTAGTCTAATCCTATGTGAGATACAGCTGTGTCTGACAGCTAGTATCATTGCATTTGTGAGTGTATGAATGCACAATAAGCCGCTCGCCCTCAGGGTTAATATATGTCAGTGTAGTTCAAATGCCATGTGTGGTCTTCTACCTGCTGAAATACTTCTTACTGTTAATCATGCTCTCTGTCATAATGGAGTGTACAGGTCAGACCATTCGGAGGCTTCAAACACAGGAATCCAGGCTTCAAACCTGAAATTAACGAAACCACCTGGCGTTTCAGGGCCCTTTCTGCAGTGGGGGTCGGCTGTGGTGTCCAGCATGGCATCCAGTCTGCCGTCTCCTGTTTTGACAAGACTGTCCCACCCCAACAGATTCACAGGCGTGTTTGGTGAATGCACGCATGAATGTTCCACCATCTGGTCAAAAGTCAGTCGGATGGTCTTTTGCAGGTTTTGAGGAGTCATTTGTTCATTTGTCAGAGCAGGTAGAGTGTCCAGTAGACTCATCAGTGGTTACCTTTGAGCTTGAAAAAGACAATGGCTCCTGCATCAAGTGGTGTTGTCCGACTTGCCCTGTGGTCCTCGCCACGGTGGAGGAGGGCTTGGAGTGGTCATGGGTACTGTTCATTTTTCCTCCAGACCCTCTGCCTCTCGGTCTGTACATTCTGCTGTTGGGCACCTCGTTGTGGGCTGTCAGGGTTCAGAGCGCCATAGATGCCATTTCCAACTGCTGCTGGGGTCCCCTGGGTGGCCTGCTTCTCCCAGGATTTTTCCACCTGTCATCCTGTTTTGGTCTCCGAATGGCTGAGCATGACACGTCACTACTGCTGTCTCTGAGGGCATAAAAAGTCAAAATTCATGTTAGTTTCCTTTTCTTTTTAAAACACCTTTTATCCTGTGTGTGAATCATTTCAGCAAGGTAAATAATTGTTTTTCTTCAGTTGCTCAACCTCCCCCTCTCTCCTGTCCTGTTTCTTCAAATGTGCTCTGGGGGTCAGTCACTGCTGACTCGGCCCCCTCCTGTGAAGGTAAAGAGCTGCGGAGGATGGTAAACTTATGCGCCTTTGTCACTCACCCACGTAGCAGAGGGGGGTTTTCTGCCTAAAGTTTTATGAGATCTCGGGGGGGGGGGAGGGGGGGGGGCGCTGCTGCTCTTCTGCTTGGAAAGAGATTTAGAAATGTATTAGTCATGTTCAGTCTTCACCGTCTCCAACACCGTCAGTTGATCAGTAATGAAAGCCAGCAAGGGGAAAAAATCCCTAAAATTTTCTTTGGCCGAAATGACGGACATGGAGTAAAATCTTTGGAAAATATGTTGTCTTACATGCATTCTGGCAGCTTTTCCTTCACTCTTAATCAAGAAACAAAGACAAATGGTTTTGACTTACCCTTAAGGACTGTTTTTGCCCTACAAAAAGAATTTGGAGAAGTACTAAAAGCAACAAAATCCCACAATTTAAGCTTTTCCTTATTTAACCAAAAACACAATTCTCACTCTAAAACACAGACAATCAATACAAAGACTATAACTTTTAACCGTTTTTGCAAAAGACATAACACAACAAATTAGGTACCTTACACAAACAAAAATAAACCATTTCACTGAAATGAATCGTTCATAACTAGCGTTTTAACATTCATGTTCCCTCTTCTCCTGTTCTACCATACCCTGCACTTTCATACCACACTTTTCCATGCCCACAGACCCTCCATTTTACTTACAATGCCTTTTAATTTCTCCTGCTTGTCACCTTACATTTCTTGTCTCTACATTGCAACATCCTTCCAAATCCTCAAAAACCATGTTTCCCTTTCCTTTACCTCGTCCTTTTCCCCATTCTGAAAACAATTTTCAAATACTATTGATTACGATTCAAACAAACAAAACCGCCACTCATTCGCTTCTCATTCAAACAGCAGTGCACAAGTCAAGATCAAAACAAACAGAAAAACGAACTTAAACAAATTAAAAATGTCAATAATACTTCTTTAAACAAAGCTGAACTTAATCGCGGTTATTAGGACATACAAACAAATTAGAGACATGTATTCACAATAAGAAATCCGAAATAATTACAAAATTATTTTACCCCAAATGTATTAGACCCTGCAACCATGCACGCTGATCGCCGTTGCAGCAGAGGCTCCCGTCGGAGGCGCTGTGCAACATAAAAACCTTTTTCGGCGAACCGAAAACCCACTGAAATTTGTTTTTCAACGTTGTCTTACAACCAAGGTCATTACCACGCTCGATAACGACGATCATGATTTTACCGCAAATTACATCCCAAACTCTTCAAATGTTCCTCATGAAAAAGTTCAGCACGTTCCGTCATATTTGGTCGTCAGGGACGCGTCTCGCCGACCACATGGTACAAACAAAGCCAATCACAGCCACACGTCGCCATTTTGGCTAGGACTCCGTCACGCTTACCACGTGGTACAGACAAAACCAATCACAGTCGTCTACACATTCGAAAACAAGTAAAACGTCCCGTCATTGGTCCGTTCGATGTAAACATGATGAACAAGATGGCTGCGTCCATAGAGCAGACAATACACAGGGAAATGTGGAAAATACAGTTAAAATACACAGATTTCAGACATTTTCATCCCATTCTTTCCAAAATCGCATACATTTCATTCCATTCATTCTCATTCAAGCCATTTTCACCGCTGTTGTCAAGTCAAGTCGTCAGCGTCGTCTGTCGTCAAAAGAAAATTCACCGGTTTCCTCATTTCTTCTGCCTAGTGCACCTTTCATTTTTATTGTGAATCTCTCTGTGGTTTCTCTACGCATTAAAAATAATTTGTGAAGGTTCGCTGCCTTCCTGGTTTTTCCGAAAATCCTAAAACGCGCAAAATTAGTTCCTATAGTAACACTGTTGTTTTCGTACGGGATTTCGTACAGGCTCAAACAGACGCAAAACCTCCTAAATTTTAACGTAATCCAAATATCACCCGCTCCCAATTTAGTGTTTATTCAATTTTTGACAGGCTGAACAGACACAAAACCTGCACAATTTCCTTAGATTCAATTTCATAAATTTCCTCAGTCCAATTTGCTGTTTCAGGAGGGTGAACCACAAAACTTATACAGGTGCGCTATGCCGTCCACATACTTCACTTCCCCACAATTTGAGTTATTCACTAAGAGAATAACCTGGTCAATATGCAGAATTTACGAACAGGTTCCTGCTTTACCTTTTGTTTGTGAGGCCTCGAGGGAAGTCAAGCACGTGGGGGGAGCGTCACCGACTTTTCGCCGAAAGTCTCAGAAATCTCATAATAAACCACTATCGGTCCTCTTAATAAACCACTATCGGTCCACTTACCCGCGTTGCGCTTCCGCGTTTCTTCCCCACTTTTCACGTTCAGGGGTCACCAATTAATGTTGGAAAAATATAATCTGTCGCTTTGAGATTACTTTCCTTTGTTGCATGTTCAATAAAGTCGAGAAGAAGAAAACCACGGGATTCGGCCGGATTAAGTTTAACAAATTTATTCCCTAACAATATTTCTAAAAACAGAGTAAAACAAAATAAAACAGATCGATCTGGGTGTCCAAAATCAAGGCCTGCAATACGCAAGAGGTTACATTCCGAATTCACATGCAGCTTGTCTGGAGACACAGGAAAATTCCTTGAGTTCAGACTTTTAAGCATGTGGGCAGAACATCCTCCCCCGGGAGCAAATGGCCGCCGAATCTCCGCCTCTGGTCGCTAGAGATTGGCTGACAGAGGAGCCCGCCTTCTTCCTTCAGCCCATCCTTAGAATCACAGCATCTGGTCTCTGGGGGCGAACCTCACAGATAGACACGGTACGGAATCCCCATGGGTGGCAGGAACTGTCACCGCAGGAAGTCGATCCTAGAGCTTTGTTCTTCACACGGGAGCAGATGCCTGTGGCGGTTCCCAGGGATTGAGATGATTGATTTATGATCCAAGTCAGACCTACAACCAAATGGCCTCAGAAGATCAAAGACCATTTTCTCCTGAAGGGGGTTGGAGGTTGGAGCTGCATTCCTGAAACCTCTTTACATATGCAATTATCAGGAAGTCCCTTTTAATTGAAATGACTGAAACCCACACACAGTAAACCAGAAAGAAAACCTTCAAAGAAATAAAGATAAGATAAAAACCTAGGAGAAATAAGAACCACAAAAAATAAATTCCTTCACTACCCAATACTAGCGCCTGTGCTCACAGTAGGAAGAGGCCTGGTGGCTGATGTCTTAGTGGTTTTTATCTTGCTCCAGGCTTTTTTTTCTCCACAGCTCTACTCCTATGTAAAATACTTGGTGTCACTTGGTGGTAATTCGCACCAGGCCTCAACCGCATTTATTAATCTCTCTGCCATGATCAATGTTTAAATGGTTGGCACCACCGCAAATAAAAAAAGGACGCAATCCATACATCACTACGAAATACGAGACCCTGATTCATCAAAGTTCAAATACTCTTACTTTCAATGCGTGGCTGCGATGCATGAATGCAAGAGTTTTGAATGTAGAAGCCAAAATCCACATATAAGCGCGTTTACATAGACTTATGTAAACGCATAGACATAGACTTTTTATCTGAAAGTGGTTGCTTGATTGTGCGTTACAAAGGCTGGTGTGAACGTAGCTTTAAAGGGTTAATTTTTTCCATGGCTCAAATGGATAATGTATCTGCTGAATTTTGTCCACCTAATCAACCCACATTGACAACCACAAACCCCATATAAAACTTTTTATTGGCTTAAATGTTACATTGAGCCTCGGGAATCTAGCTGTGAGACTTTCTGATGTTGCAGGTTGTAGGATAATAATAACAATCCATCGCTGTGTTTGATAATTTTGATCTTCAGAGAGCGCGCCGTCGGTTTGTTGTGTGACTGCACTGTGGGGTGCAGCTTGACAGAGCGAAACATCTGTGACATCCATCACTGCTCCTAACATGACTTTGTGTCTGCACCGGTTTAATCATTGCCAATCCCATGCCCCCACCTCGTCATCTAGTGATGACTCATCTTGTTTGACTGGGACCTTTTCTCCACCCAAATTACAGTGCTTCACAGCCATGTAATTCCCTCTTGCAAAGGGTGGATCAAAATGTTTTCTGCTGTGTGATATTTTTATCCACCATCCAGCTGGAATGTTAATTATAGCAAATATTCACGCACTGAAATGAAGCCCCTGTGAATTGGCAGAGTGCAGCACCACCACTCTCTGACACAGCAGCAATAGTTAAAACATCACACAGACATTGCCTTCACATGGGTGCTCCCACTGAACTTAAAATGAGAAAAGACATGCATTTAGGAGGCTAACAACATTCTTTTTAGGAGCTTAAAGATAGTCCTATATTATTATTAACAATTTAGGAAACTAAAAGCTACTAAGGAATTTAGCAACAAAAGGAAAACAAAGCCCAACAACAAAATGTGTTTGATTTTGTGACAATACTTTTTAGCAAGAAATTCTTTACCGTTAAATATCTGATTTTTTAAATGTTTTCAAGATTCTTTTTTTTTGTGTGTTTGTTATAGGTCTATAGAAGAATGGAACCGTTAGGGCGGACCTACTATCGTCACTTGATGAAACCCTTTGATAGGCTAAAGGTCATTACGATAAAAGAAAGTGCCAAACCATTTCTTTTAGCTGTATTCCCTTCTCATCACCTGCAATTTTACCTCAAAGAACATTAAATGACTTGTATCTACAAAATACCAAAAGCTAAGCAGAAAAAAGATTACCTGGATGACGTCCACTGTTGTTGATAGCTTCATTTTGCTGTAGTCGCACTGCTATGTCGCAAAGCAATGTCATTAGTCTACACCCCGCACACGCGATGACAGTTCAACTTTGAGTGGAAACACTCACCTGAATTGCCTGGACCATTCTAAACCGTACTGTACCGCTCAGTGGAAATTAGGCTATTGAGTATCTAATTTTCCTTAAAACACTAAGAATTGTGGGGTCAAAGTGTTGAGATTACTCAAATAAATTTATGCTAATTTCTGCTTCAACAGAGTACCATTTTTTGGTGGAGGTGTTGGTACCATAACCATTTGCCCTGCAATAACCATTCGGGGTCCTTTCGACTGAGGATAACGTCACACTATGGCAGAGGTGTCGAACAAGTTTGACACAAAGAGCCGATATTTTTAACTGAGAGTCAAAGAGCCACACCATGTACTGACCTGCCAATAATAATAGTAATAATGGCTTTGACTTATCTGCGCTTTTTCTTGGTGCTCAAAGCGATTATTTATCCATACTTGGAGATGGCAAGCTGCTGATGTAGACTTAGCTGCCCTGGGGCAGACTGACAGGGGCGTGGCTGCCACTTCGCGCCTACCATCATGTCTCTGTCCATCACCGGGACATTCACACCCATTCACACACCAGTGGAGCTGGACTGGAGGCAGGGAGGGTGAAGTGCCTTCCCAAGGACACCACAGCTGGCTAGAGGAAGAGGGGATCGACCCTTCGATTACTGAACGACCCGCTCTACCGCCTGAGCCACTGCCACCAAGACATACACACATAAACGTGCAATTAAAGCCATATTATAATCCCATAACAGTCTCCTCTCCCTACAATACAACAGCAAGTATTGCACTTGTGTTTATTTCAAGGAAAGTGTCCACCCTCAATACACACATCAAATGCAGCTTAGCCAGAGTTAACCCTGGAGGCCCCTCCTTACACACACACTCTCTTACTATCTACTTCTCTGCCTCTATCTGACACACACAACTACTCAGTGACTCTCAGTGAGGTTAATGGCTGGTGAGCCACTGACTCCTCTGAAGTCAGATTTACGATTGTAAAAACTGAACATTTCACCATTCATATAACAGAATTTAACTGGTAATTCTTTGTTTCTCAACATTCCTCTTTCAATGACCCTTAGACCAACAAATCCACAAACATCTGCTCAGAGCATCCTTCTGGTGTCTGAGTGATTCATATTCACAATAAACACATTAAATACATTGCATTTCAGATGTGTGCATCTTAAATTTAATTTTGACCTTCAGTAAAAATGTTTTACTTTTCTAACTTCTTTCTTGTTTAAAAACTAATAATTGACTATTTGCATGAAAAACTGAGGATTGATGGAATATTAAAGTATTTGCTGCTCCGGACACATAGTTTCCAAACTCTGCCAAATTATTTTTATTATCATTATTAGTTTTTATAACCTTCTGATGGATTTGAGTGTGGTTTAAGAGGCAAAAAAAAATAAAATGAAATGAGGCAAAGAGCCATGGTACCCGTATTTTTCAGTTATGGGTGCTTTTTCTGTATTTAACACATACAAAAGGTGTTAGGTTTTAGGGCGCAGGCACGTTCACACATACTGGTAAAACATGGATGCTAGTGTGTGTTTAAAAAAAGGCAGCAGGATCAAAACTGAGTTGATTGTGATCATCAATCAGCAACCAAACATCCATCAAAGTCCTCATCTTCTGTATCTGAAATGAACAGCTGGGCTAAATTTCTATTAAACACGCCAGGTTCCCTTTCGTCATCGTCAGAGTCCTTCTCGTTGCCGTGCAGCTCCTCATCAATGATGCCGGCTTTCCTGTACTTCGACAGCAGTGCAAGCAGACACGTTAGCCAAAGAATCTACAATCCATTCAGAAAGTGTGGCGTAACTCTCCCGGCGCTGCCTCACAGTAAAAGGAGCGGAAGATGGACAGCTTTTCATTGTAATCCGCTGGAAGTTGCTGCGCGACTGTAGTTCTCTCCTGGATGGAAAGATGGCCCCATTTCATAGAACAAAACATGCTATCTTAGGCAATTTAACATAGGAAGTGAGGTCACCTAGACCCCACTAGACAGTGCGCTGAACCTTTTTTCTTCAGTGATTTGTGATCTTCACTGGTGTCCATGGATTACATGAAATCCTCTTCACCTTTATCCACCTTTGTCATGGTAGGGAGAACACGTAAATGTAAGGGTGGGGTCATAGGATAGCACAAGGATTAAAATATTCAGTTTTCATTTCCTCTGCAAGCGTTACAGCCTTCAGTCAAGTCGGTCTTGGGAAACCTCGCTTTATTTCCGCGGAAACTCAGCTGTGTCCTCTTGACTTGTCGGAGTTTTCCAGGTTCCTCCGCTTGTTAACCATGGATTCATTCATCTTTGATTCTCTGCAGCTGCTCGATTCCCATGTTCTTCCACGTAGCTCATAGCTTGCCATTTAAACTGTGCTTCGTAATCGTGTCTCTTTGCAGCCGGCATTTTCAGTGTTTCCAAAACGATGTTGTTCTGCATTATGCACATACCTGCACTTTTGTACGATTCAGGGGGTAGGGGTGTCCTCACTCCTCTCCTTACCGTTCTCATGCTGTTCTCTCCTAGGTCCTCTTTACCGAAGTCACGCGACAACACATTAGGTGCACCGCACAATAGTGGTATGGTCGTGAAAATACGGTATATCGAAAATATGGTAAGAGGCAAAAAGCCACATTATTATTGGCCGACAGCCGCATGCGTTTCGCCACCCCTGCACTACCGTTACCCCAATTGAATAAACTACATAGCGTCCAGATCTGCTCGGGCTATACATATTTTCATTTCACGTTTCCTTTGGTAACCTAAAGTTCTTTTCCCTCATAAGTTGTGTCTGACATTATTCTTTGTGTTTATAGAGAGATTTTGCCACAACCCACTTTGTAAAAAGATCTGTGGCTGTTAGAATGAACTGGCTGCTCCACACAAGCGAACCGTGTCTCTGAGCAGAGCAGCTGGAGTCTTTCCAGCTTCGTGTTTGCAGGGAGGGAGGGTGCTATGTTACAGTGTGCGGCCCGGAGATGCTGTCCGTTCGGCTGCAAATGCACTTAATGTTAATCGTAATAAAAAAAGCACGTTCAGAAGATAATCTCGCTCCATGTCAGAGCTCTGTTTGTTTACAAAGGACCGCATATCTTCTTCATTGGTAGCATCGTAATTTGTCCAGACCAATCACTATCTGAAACGTCATCGGACCAATGGACAGCCAATAACATAATGTGATGTCAGCACTAGTCGAAGGACCCCAATCAGTTGTTGCAGACCGAATGGTTATGGTACCTACAGAGGCAGTCTAAGGGTTTGGGTACCACCTTCCTCAATGGAAAAAAACAAGGCTGCAAATATTGAGATGTGATGCTGCAACCATGACTATTCTCACAATTTCACAGTAAACAAACTCAAATCTTTGAAATGACAATTGAATCGGTTAGTTCAAAAGGGGCCCAAGTCCACATTTTCTTCAAAATAGAGATATTATAAATATGTTCTAGGTCTTCAAGGGAAAAGCTATCTGATTATGTGCAAAAAAGTCCCAAGTCCATTGTAATGTGTTGACTGTGCTTGACATTTAAAATGCATTAGGGCAAAATTCCTGGACCTGGGCCTCTCTTGCATGGGTTTTGCTTTATCCCATAGATGGCAGCACTAGTTATCCAATATGGCAGCGCCCCTGTTTATTTCAAGAACGGCCCAAGTCCAGAGACTTTAGTTTCTAGTCCTCTGAAATTATAAAAGTGAGGTGCGTCATATTATAGCATTTGTAAGCTATGAACTGGTACTAAATCTGGGTAAATTATTATCATTTGGTGTAGCCTCCCCTTTAAGCTATGCAATTCAACTCATTTCCTGGAAAAACAAACCTCTTGGACTTTGGCCCCTTTTGAACTAACTGATTCAATTCTTCTCGCAGGCATAGATTAAACAATTTACTTGTTCTTAAGTCTTAAGAAGCTCTAGCCCATGCTGGTCACGTGTCATAATTTAAAAATTGTTTATCTAAAAGCACAAAGAATGAGAGACACTAAAGCTGAACAGCGATTCCGATCATTACAAGTTGCTTTTTGAAACTTGATTGTGCTCTTTTGTCTTTTAATCCTGCAAGCATCTGCTGACCCACCTAAGTCGTTACCTTCCTTGAACATTTTTACTTGATGGTTGGTGTGGGTTTGCTTTAATTGTCTTGATTAGTTGGAGTCCCTTGGAAAGATCTTAACATGTCCCTGCAGACTCAAAGCCAGAAGGTGCTTTCTAAGACTTTTAAAAAGGATAAACAGGAATCGTTAAGATCAGGCTCAACTAATGGTAAACAAATTTACTGTCAAGAACCTGAGTCATAGAAAGAAAAAAATCTCAGTTTAGAAATTTTCACTAGAGCTTACTAGTTATGTGGCAGTTCTGGTCAGATTAATGAATAAAGATGATGGAGGTGGCTTATTAGAACATTACTGTGGATTGGGCATATTTTAGTGGCTCATAATTGCAAGCAAAAGGAATAGATAAGTATTGGATGTGTTGTGCAATAAAAAAGCCTGACATTCATCTTCTGTGCGAAAGCGATCTATCAATCCCCCACTGACAAAGTCTAATTGAATGAAAATGACCCCGGCCTTCCCAGATTGTTTATTGAGTAACTAATCTGTGCCCCCTCCATCTAAGCTCTGAGGCTGAAGAAAAAACTGGATCTCGATCAATGTCCCATTACAAGGGTGAGTCTTTAAACCACACATACAGTATTCAATACATTACACTCCAAAACCTGTTTAACATGCCATGAAAAGGGCCCTTATTAATCAAGGATATAAAGAGAGGGGTGGGGAGGTGGGTTAGTGACAATGAGGCAGCTCAGCTCCATATGTGGTTAAAACTTTTTTTTTTTCAGGTTACAGGGTTTTGCCTTATCTGTGAATGAAATATTAACCTGCTGACCGCTAGCTAAGTGTTTTATAAATACTGCATGTTGAGGAAGAAGTAATTGGTTCTCCCATCTATAATGGTTGTCACCCTGGCCCACGAAAAAAGCTCTCAACGAGATGGTTGCTCTGTTCATAATGGAATTTCACACATCTCCTCTGCATTCTGCATTAAGCTCTCAAAGAGGCACTTACTGGCTGCTAATTTGTAATTATAGAGTCATTTCCATGAGTGCAACGTATCACTTTCTGGGGAAAAAAATACTTGTAATATGAGGATGTGGGGATTTCATCATATCCTTTTAGCTCACAACAGTCAACACTTTGATTGCTTTTAACTTACTTTTTAAGAGGTCAAATGAAAAATGTAACATTTTGGTAACTGATCTAGTAAACATTATTGTGAGGTGAGGTTTACGGCTGGTGAAAAAATGATGTCATCAATCAGATTTACAAAACACATCAATACTACAGAGTAGCTTGTTCACCATTTGGTTGGCAACAGTCAAAGTCTGTTTAAAATGTCATTTCAACATTTTTCTTCTGTGTGACAGTGTGGCACCGTCAGATGACGAGGGGGGGGACACACCGTGTTTTATTTTTTGTGTATTTATGTGTTTTATGTTTTAAAATTACTACCTGTGTTGCCACCTGGACAATAATTGAGAGCAACAGGCGTGGCTTAGCGTTCAAAAGGGAGCACCACAGGTAGTGAAAGGAGTGACGGAGGTGCCATGCGCTGTGTGGCCCTGCGTTGAGAAACTGTGGTGTCAACTGGTTCTGAATAAAGAACGACCCTCCTCACCTTGGCTCCTCTGCATTATTTCCTGACGGGACCCCGTCACATTCTGTTTACAAACTACCATAGAAAAATATCACCAAAATTGTTATTATTGCCTTTCTTTTACTTATAAATTAAGTTTGTGCACCGCTCCTTCTGAACAAATACATGGATAATCTGTTAGTAGAAGTGTTCATTTTCTTCCTTCGGTTTTCAAGGTCTCTCTATCTCTTTTTTTTTTAACATGTCCTGTCCAACAGCTAGGCAGGCAGATGAGAGCTGAGGGCCTCTTGTGTTGGACATATTTTACTTTAACAAGAGGGGTTATTAATCTTCAGACAAACCAAAGGTGTGACTGAACAAACCCCTTTTGTAATTGAGGCCAAACTTTATTCATTTCAACCATGATTGAAAATCTTTGGTGTTGGACCGGACGGAAAAGGAAAGAAAGGAAGAAGAGGGAGGGATGTCAGAGGGGGGGTGATAGTGAGAGGGGGGGGTAAGACCATGAAGCAGCATAGAGCAGACAGGTTTACTGGTTGTTTATCGTTACGTTACAGTTCAAATGTAGTACAAAAAGGGCGGGGCCTGTTCCCACACACTCAAATATTATCAACACACCTGCTAGCTGCAAGAAATATTCACATGTCAACATGTACACAAAACAGATAGTGTTCACACACGCATACTTATGCCTTTAAACCAACTAGTGTGAAATCTTTCATTCATTCAATCATGCAAACTATAAGTGCAAAGGTGAGCTAACACCTGTGCTCAGGTGAGTGTTTATGTTCTTCTAAAATGGATGGTGGAATGTGAAAAGAAGGAGGAGGAGCGCCCAGCCACCCCTACACCCAGACCCCCGCCGCAGCAGCAGCGGCAGCCGGAATTTCCCCAACGCCACACGGGAACAGGCAGGGAACAACCGTCCCCTGGGCGACCAAGACCGCCACCCAGGCCAGGGCCAGCAGGACCGCCGCGAGGCCCCCAGAGCCAGAGACCAGGGAGGCGCGGAGGGAATGAGAGCGCCGCCCCAGCCCAGCCAGGAAAGCAGCCCCCCCGCCGCGCCGGAAGAGCCCAACGCAGGGCCCCACCGGAGAAGGATGCCCACAGCCCCAGACGAGCACCCCACCACCACCCAGGAGTTCCGGGCATCCCCCCGCCCCAACCCCAGGTACGAGCCAGGACCCCCCCAAGGGAGACCCGCTCCGCACTCCAGGCAGCCATCCGCCCGGCCCACGGTTGGTCCAGGGAGGAGCAAGGCAGGGGCCCGCCGCCCCCGCCCAGGAGGGGGGAACCCCGGGGAAAAAAGGGTGGCCCACAAGGGGTGTTATAAATATGGCCCGACCAGGCTCCGCCACAGTTGGAAATTTGGCGGGGCCCAGCGCTCAGGAGCAAGGGCCAGAACCCACCCCCCAGGGACACGAACAACCCCGGCTCAGATGTAATATGAACCCCCCCACCGTGCGGAGAGAGCACCGCCGGGCCCAGGGAGCCGGCACCCAAGGGACACGGCCGCCATCGCCAAGGGGCCCGCACCCCTCACCAGGGAAGGGGTAGGGGACAGATGGACCCAGGTCCCCCCCTTCCTTGCAAAATGTGTGTGCGTGTATGTGTGTTTGAGAGGGTGTGTGTGTGCATGTGTGTGTGTTTATGTTGGAATGTATATATTGAAGGGGGAGGGGTGTGTGTACTAAGGGGGGTGCAGTTAAAATTGGCGAGTAGGGCACTAAGGGGACATCTCCTGATTACTCACAGTGATGTCCCCCCACCCTCCCCACCAAGGGGCCCTAAATGTCTAAGGTGCGGTTAAAATTGGCGGGTAGGGTGCCAGGAGGACATCTGCTGCTTGCTTGCAGTGATGTCCAAGCACCCCCCCTACCAAGGACCCTACATGTCTAAGGTGCAAATAAAACCGAAAGAGGGGGGGCCCACTCCATACGGCAACCATAGGAGGGGGGCCACTGCCAAGTAACCCCCCCCCCCCCCAAGGCGCATCGCAGGCTAGACCCCCCACCCCCACACCCTAATATGAGGTTATATGAGGAAGGGGGTAAGTTGGGGACAGCTGGTCGACTGTGCCCCGGTGGTCAAACAGCTGTCCCTCAGCCCCCCCCCACCCCCCCCCACCCCCCCAGCAAAGGGGCCAGGGCCACCCAGCCCAGGGGCCCCAACCCCGGAGGCGCCGACACCCCAAGCCCGGCACCACCCACCCCACACAGAGAGAGAGGAGCCAGAAAGCGCCCCCCCCCCCCCCCCCCCGGAGCAAGCCCGGGCCCCCACCCCCAGACGCCGGCCCTAGAGGAGCTCTGGTCAGGCCTTGACGGGACCGAGGAGGCCAACCGGCCGAGGCAACCACTGATTGCCTCAGCGGAGACCCCGACCCGCTAGCCCCCCCGACCCGTACCAATAATGCCCCCCCCCCCAGAAACCCCCCCCCACATGACAGGGCCGACAAGCCCCCCACCCCACACCACCCCAGACCCCGCAGCCGAAGCGGATGACACCCAGAGCGACCGGGGGCCCCGAGAGGGCTGTCCCGTCCCAGAGCCAGGGAAGGGCCGATCCCAGCCCCAGGTGCATATGGGCAGCCCATCCGGCGCCGCTGCCCCCCCCCCCCCCCCCCCCGAGCAGGGCCCCCCGCCAAACCCCCCCAGCGCAGGCAAAGGGACCACCCCCCAAGGCCAAGCCAGACCACCACCACGCACCCCCACACCCAAGCCCAGAGGACCACGCAGCGCCCCAGCCCGTAAATGTCTGAGTTACTGAGACCCATCTTGAACATCCTCTGTCCAGTGTAGTAAATTCTGTGAAGAGTTTTGAGATGGATTAGCTGCAGATTTGGACTTTTTGTCAGTTTAAAGGTGTTTATACAGAGTTCTGACCAGAAGCTTTCATCTGTGCTGATGCTCAAACCTGCATCCCATTTTTTTTTTTGGAAGGGCAATGTTGTTATCTAAATTACATAAAAGTTTGTATATTTTGGAGAGAGTTCTATTCATTGAAAAAATAATCAGAGTGGTAACTACATCTGGTAGCTTTAAATCGTCGTCTTTAAATTTATACTTTTTAGTAATACTTGATTTAAGTTGCTGATATTCCAAGAAGTTATTTATTCCATGTTTGTCTTGAAGTTCCTGGAGAGTTATGAATCTTCTATCAATAATTACGTGCTCTAGTTGTTTTATGCCCCCTGCTTGCCAAGCTGGGAAGTGAATCATTTTTTTGTTAATAAGGATGTCCGGGTTGTTCCAGATGGGTGTCATTTTGCACGGTTGAATTGATGATTTTGATATTTTGAGAAATTCCCACCAGGCTGTTAAAGTGGCATTTATATTAATGCTTTTGAAACAATCCTGTTTTTTAACTGTTTGGCTAATAAATGGTAGCTGTGACCAGTGTTGCCAGATAGAGTCACAGTTTTCCAGCCCAAAAGTCATCTAAAAACCGCCAGACCCCGAAAAAACCCGCCAGACTATTAATAAAAGGAGTACAGCATTGAATATTTCTTCAGCGGACCGGCCTTCTTCCATTCATTTTCTTTACCCGCTATAACCTATGTATAACCTCTTCCATCCTTGTGCTGCGCTTGCGCCAAAGCGCCCCGACTACTACCGTGTCAACCTGCTGCTATGATGACCGTATTTAGCGCTCTCTGTGTTGGACACACCGGGAGCGCGGGGGAAAACAACTCTGAGCTGCAGAGAATATGAACTGGTGAACAGGTGGAGCGGAAAAGCAGGTAGAGGGGCGGGGGAGGGGCTTTGGCTTCAAACTGTCAGAGAGATGGAAACACGGGCGTCAGATTCACACGCAGCTTTCACTGCGGGAGTTGAAGGAGAGACTTTCTGGGACGATCTCATGAACTCAAACATGGAAACATGATTACCAAGTAGAACTCTCCAAAATATTAAACCTGATCTCTCCACATTCTCCGTGTCTACCATGCATCGATACACACAGACATGCAGCGATCAGACCATAACGTTAGCTCGTAGCTCCGCCCACACACGACCGCGGTGTCAGCTTTAAAGAACGCAACTTCTAAGAGGAGGGGCGGGGCGGCAAACCCCCAACAACAGGTTAGATGACAGAACCCATTAAGCGTCTCTACCTGGTGCGTTCACTGAGCTTCAGAACATAAGACTTCAACAGCCACCCAGCCTAAAGTAGTCCGTTATTATGTATTCATGAGTGGAAAAAACCCGCCGAACAGACCCTGAAACCGCCCAAATTATGCATACCCGCCCAAAGCCATTTTTACCCGCAAATTTAGAACAAAAACCGCCCAATTGGGCGGAAAACCGCCCAATCTGGCAACACTGGCTGTGACAGGTTGATCTTCACACATAACGCCTGTTCCAAGTCTAACCATGAGTTGGTTTCTGGATTATTTTTTAACCATTTTAAGATGTATTGCAATCTATTTGCAAGAAAGTATTTGTGGAAGTTAGGTAATTCTAATCCTCCACAGCTTTTTGCAGATTTTAAAGTTTTTAGACTAATTCTTGCAGGTTTGTTGTTCCATAGAAAGCTTGATATGGATGAGTCTAATGTTTTGAACCATTTTAATGGCGGTTGTGTGGGAATCATTGAGAAGAGATAATTAACCTTAGGTAAGATTTTGATTTTAACCGTGGCTACCTTGCCCATTAGTGACAGAGGCAGGTTGGTCCAGCGTGTTAGATCGTCCTGTATGCTTTTCAGTAATGGGGTGTGGTTTAGCTGCACCAGTTCTGATATTTTGGGGGAAAAGTAGATACCCAGATATTTGATATTTCCTGTTTTAACTGGAATTGTGAGTCTTTGTTTCATATTCCTGTTGAGTGGTAATAAAACAGACTTATTCCAATTAATGGAATAGTCTAATATGGAGGAGAATTCATTTATGATCATTGCTGTTTCATTTACAGAATGTAAATTCCTTAAAAACAGTAATATGTCATCCGCATAAAGACTAATTTTATGATGGCTGTGTTTGGTTTTTTTTCCTATAATGCTCTCATTCTGTCTTATTGCTGCAGCTAAAGGCTCAATGAATATAGCAAAAAGAGAAGGAGAGAGTGGGCAGCCCTGTCTGGTTCCTCTTCCAAGAAAAAAACCTGTTTGAAGTCTGTTTATTAGTTCTAACTGATGCATTGGGGTTGTGATATAATATTTTGATCCAATTGATGAATGCTTCTCCAAAACCAAACTTATGGAGGGCGGCAATAAGGAACTTCCAATTTACTCTGTCAAAGGCTTTTTCAGCATCCAGCGATAGTACCGTCATTTCCTGGTTTTCAATGGTGGCAAAGTCTATTATATTAACTAGTCTACGGACATTATCATCCGAGTGTCTGCCTTTGATGAATCCAGTTTGGTCGAAGTGAGGAGTGATTTTTTCTATTCTCTGTGCTAGTGCTTTGCAGATAATTTTTACATCTGCATTGATTAGAGAAATAGGGCGATAGCTTGAAGGACTAGTGGGATCTTTGTCTGGTTTTAGAAGAAGAATTATGTTGGCTGAGTTCATGTTAGGTGGCATTGATTGGCTCTCATTAATAGATGTGACCGTTTTATAAAATGTTGGTGCCAGTTGTTCCCAGAATTCTTTATAAAACTCAGCAGGAAAGCCGTCAGGCCCTGGTGCTTTACCATTGGGCATAAGTAACAGAGCTTCATGAAGTTCAGACAGCGAGAGCGGAGAATCTAAGTTTGTGATTTGATCCTCATTTAGCCTGGGTAGGTTTACATTATTAAGAAATGAGTCAATACTTTGCTCTGACGGATTGATCTGCGGTGTGTACAAGTTTTTATAAAAGTTTTCAAATGCGTTATTAATTTTGACCGGGTCACGAGTGACATTTCCTGTTTGGTCCGTAATAGAGGTGATTGATGATTTTTCTCTATTAATTTTAAGCTGATTAGCCAGAAATTTGCCAGATTTATTAGAGTTTTCAAATCTTTCAAGTCGTAGCCTTTGTATTTGAAATTGTGTTCGTTAATTAATGATGTCATTTAACTGCAGCTTTAAATTTTTCAGATCTCTCAGAATGTGTTCCTGTGCAGAAGCAGCATAAGCAGTCTCCAGGGTTTTGATTTCATTTTCTAATTCTAATAAATCTGCTTTCTCTTTGCGTTTTTTGTGCGTTGAATAAGAAATGATTTTCCCTCTCATGACTGCCTTTGCTGTTTCCCAAAGAATGCACGGTGGGATGTCTGGAGTATTGTTGAAGTCTAAGAAGGTTGCCCACTCTTTTTTAAAGAATTCAAGAAATTCCTGGTCCTTTAACAGAGACGTATTAAACCTCCAGGTTGTACCAGAGGGTGTGGATTTTTCCCTAGAAATGTTTACAGAGACTGGTGCATGATCACTGATAATAATTAGATGGATATTGGAGCTTTGAATATTTTTTAAAAGAGAGTTACTGATTAATAAATAGTCTAAACGGGAGTGTGAGTGGTGAACTGGAGAGAAAAAGGTGAACCCTTTAGTGTTTGGATGACATGAGCGCCACGCGTCGCAGAGACCCAAATCATTCATGTACTGCTTTAGAATACTTGCAGACCGCCATGTACGCTGATTTGCTGCTGTGCTGAGTCTGTCAAGTTCAGGGTCCAAAACAAGGTTGACGTCTCCTCCTATAATGATTGTGGAGTCAGAGTGAACTGAGAGTGAGGTGAAGAATCTGTGAAAGAAGGAAGAGTCGTCAACATTAGGGCCGTAAACACTCGCTATACAAAAGTCCTTATTCTGAATGGATATATTAATGATTACAAATCTGCCTTCTGGGTCAGTAACTGTATCCTTATGAGTAAAATTAAGATTTTTATTAATTAAAACAGCAACTCCTCGTTGTTTGGAGTTGTAACTGGCAGAGTATATAAATGGAAATTGTAAGCAGCACATAAGGTGATTCAAAGAATCCGATAAATGGGTCTCCTGCAGTAGAGCTATATCTGCTTTTAGACCATCCAGGTGATTTAACACTTTCAGTCTCTTTGGCTCAGAGCCAAGTCCACGCACATTCCAGCTAACGATGTTAAGACTGTTCATAACTGCTCTGACTGAAAAGGTGTAAAACTAAGTAGTGCTTGTGTACCAGTCCGTGTGCGCGTGCCCGCATTGAGAAGCGTTGTGCACGTGAACGTTTTCTGGCTATGTGAGCTGCGTGTCGCGTGCGTCCTATGAGAGCCTGTGTGAGGTGTTTGCAGTATGTCGGCGTGTGTGTGCGGGATCGCATGTGCACGCCCGTGTGTGCGCTTGTGTGCGCGCGCGCCCGTTCCGTGCATAAATAAATACTTACCGAGGATGAGTTGCTTCCAGGTGATTTACATATGATGAGGGGGGAGAGGGGGGGGGGGAGAGTAAAGGAAAGAAAAAAAGAGATAGAAGGGAAAACGAAAACAACAACAAAACAACAATAGAAACATGAGTGGGACTGAGGTGAAGAAGAAAAAAAAGACTGTTTTCCTGAGATCGAGGTGTGGATTATTGATGATCCGGTTTCCCATTCATTGAAGTAAGTTTAGCGGGTTTCTTCTGGGCAGCGCAGATGTTCTCAGCGCGGATCTGAAAGCCTTCAGCACAGCCAGGGGGTGATCTCCGGGTCCCGGAACAGCCGGCCGTCCACGTAAAGTTTGTCAACGGCCACAATCGCTCTCGAACCAGCAGCAAGATGCTTCCTCCTCAGCGGGAACAGGATCTTCCTTCTACGGAGGATTTCTGCCGGGAACTGGTCATTAACGCTGTAATGCGTGCCTTTCAGCTCTCGGCCTCGGCCCTTGACCAACTCCTTCTGTTTGAAATGTTCAAATTTAGCCACAATAGGACGCGGGCGCTGGTGGTCGGACCTTCTTCCTCCGAGGCGGTGAACCCTGTGGAAAGAGATCTTCTGCACCTCCTCCTTGGGGAGCTTCAGGTGGACCTCTAAAAAAGACCTCACGGTGGCCTCGGGGTCTTCTCCTGCCTCCTCTGGAACCCCCGCGACCACTAGATTGTCCCTCATGCTCCTCGACTGAAGATCCAGGAGGGTTTCCTTGATGGATCGGTTCTCCTCGGAGAGACGGGCGGTGTCATTGCCCAGGGTCTTCACGGTCTCTCTGAGGGCCTGGTTCTCCGCTGCGAGCTCCCGCACCTGCTGCTGGCTGAATTCCAGAGACTCCCGCAGACCTTGAAATTCTCTATGGAGGATCTCCAGCAAATTGAGGCGGCAATCAAAGCTGGAGAGCTTTTTGTCAATCGAATCCAGGATATCGCTCACTCCGCTGCCTGGAGAGGACACAGCCCCGGGAGAGTCCTCAGGCCGTTCACGCTTGGCGGAGGGGGTGGTGGTGGCGATTCTGGGCTTCACCATGTTGCAGGTATTAAAACACTCGTCAATGAAATTCTCCAGGTCCTCCAGGCTGACAGAAGCTTAATACTCTTAACAGGCTATGTTAGTTTGCAGGAAATATTTTAATATGGCGGAAAAATGAAACAAGATCGAAAATGTTTGTTCAAATGCTTACGCGCCGCCAAGTCGACTCACCACACTCGTCTCGCTGGGTCTCGCGATACTACAGCATCACGTTCCTCCACGTTCCCGATCTTTGGAGGTCTCTCTATCTCAATGGAGATCACTGCCAGTGACGTGTCTCCGTAAATTCCTGAGTTTAGAGACATAATCCTTCGTTTAGAAAATAATTCTAATCAATATTAAAGAATAACTGGATGACTGCACTTGACTAGCTACCAGTAATTCTATTATTCTTTTGCTGAAGTGTCACATTCTCTGAGATCAGCAGCGCACTCTGCCTTGAGGCAGGCGTACTACGGACCTCACCAAGTATATTCCTTAAGTCCAATTTTAAAGGATAAAAAAGATTAATTGGGTCACAAACTAGCACCAATGTAATCAGACAGTTGGCAAGAAATACAAAAAAATGAGGTAATTACTAAAATAAAGCGTCTATCATGATATTAGAAAGACAGAAACAGTAAAGTGGATGCTTCAGCCACAGATCGGTATGTGCGGCGCAGGCTGGGCACGGGGGAGGCAGGTGCTGTCGGTAATCAAATAATACATGTCTAAAAATTAACGTGATTTTTATTTTAAATAAAAATTTTATTTTAGGTATTTTTAAGCTATATTGTGCCCTTGACTGCTTGTCACTGAATGTTCTTTTCTGATTGAGAAATCCTCAAGCAGAAGTATGGAAATCTATTGTGTGCGTTAATTTTGCGAAATGCAAACACAAATTTGCGGCTTTCCATGACCGTTCAACGTATGTCTAACAGACTTTTCATTCATGTACCGCTGATGCATAACTTTTATATTACTTTAAAATTATGTAATTGACTGACAAATCTCTGCTGAATTGCATGCAAACTGCGCACTAATTACGCATAGTTCGTGTTCTATGTTGATTCACATAGCTTATTCGTAATTCTTCCGTGGTTTTAACATGGGTCATTTGTGATATATTTGTGATAATTTCGTGTAAAGACCACAATTTTTCTCACGTTTTGCACGCATATTTACGTATACAGTAAACCCCTTGTTTTTCGCGGGGGTTACGTTCCAAAAAGAACCCGTGATAGGCAAAATCCGTGAAGTAGAAACCTCTATATTTTTTTTACAATAATTATCCAATTAAATACTCTATTATACATTGAAAAGAAAGAAAGAAACATTTTACAGGCTCAAGCATTTGTTTCACCAATAAGTGCTTCAGAAACGTTTTTTTCAACAAATAACTTCTGTACTGTACTGTCAAATAATAATTTTAATCATAGATGTGAACAGAAGGCTTCAAATCGCGTAGATTAGCCCCGCCCACCGCGACACGAGTAATTAGTTAAACGGGAGAAATTTTTAAATGATTATGAAAAAAAATACAAAGTACAGTCGGACAAATAGTGACTCAGGTGTATTTCACTGCTCTTCAGACTGAGCCGCTGCATCCTGACTCCGCTCTGCAGTGTTTTCTCCTTTTGAAGCCCGCGGTGCAGGTGATAGGCAGTTGTTGTCGCTCTTTTTTTCCTCTTTGCAAAAAGATCCTTATACACCGACATGACACCATCAAGAGAATTTGCACGTACATGTTGTAAATTTGGCGAGCTGTTTTACGTATTAAACTGCAACGTTATCCACGCACATGTAGAGAAGAAGCGGAGGGACTTTTTAGCCAATCAGAATGCAGAAGACGATGCACGATGCAAATCCGTGAAGTAGCGAAACCGTGAAAAGTAAACCGTGTTATAGCGAGGGATCACTGTGACCTATTTTCATCGGCGCAATGTGGGCAAATGTAGCTCAGTGGTTATGTGACACCACCTTTAATCACTGTAAAGTGCAACATTTAAACGGTGCACGCTATATTTAACTCAATCGATAAGTAACTTGAACACAAGCTCACTTTCTTTTTTTTGTTTCTTTCATGATTCTGCAGTAGCAGCTCATTGTGTTATAGCTACACTGAAAAAACAGGAAAAGTGGGGTTGTTTAATTCACAAATACTAAACATGTTTTTTAATATGAACAAATTATGTTTACCTTAGAAACATATTATAATCTTGTAGATCCCACTTATTTTCTAGCAGTGTTACATTAATATATTTAAATTATGTAGACAAAACATAAAAAATACTTATGTTTCGGCCTTTGCCCCTTAATTTTGGATTGGTAAACCCCATCTGTCAAGAAGCATTCCAGGAGGAGAATCTTCAACCACTGCAGTCAGCCATTTCAGAGCAGCTGAGAGCACCTGCCCACTGGATAAACTTGTAAAGGTAAGTTGGATTTACTCTTACAAATTAATTTAAGGAAGTGGAAAACGTGATATGTATTATTAATCTTGTTTGTTTTCACGGGGAAGAGCTTTGTAATCCACTTTTATCATAGTTATCAAAGTTAAGGCTCTGCGCGCCACTTTTGTCCCTGCCAGCTGCAGCCCAGGGCGGCAGGTAGGGGGAGGTGTACTCGGTGTATTGTACTCTTAGGCAGATTCAGCGGTGAGTTTCAATGATGTGCGGGGATGAGCGGTTTGCTCTTTGTGAAGGGCAGTGGGCGCTCGCGGGCGCGGCGGGTTTTTTTCTCCGCAGGCAGAAACGTTGCGGGGGTAATTCATTGTCACTTGTGTATTTTCTTTTGCTAAATTCTGCGTTGTGGGCACCGAATTTGAAGCAGGATGTGAGAAGCTATTATTAATATTGTTATATTAGCATTTCTGTACCGTTTTACCGACCAGCTAGCTTAAAAGACGGTATTATTTGATCAGGACTGTATCTCAGTCGGCTGTCAATCATCCTCCGTGCCGCGTCCCTTGCACAGAATGCCTTTAGTTTTCCAAGTTTAAATCTTCGATTTCAAGCAGAGCTTTGTTTTCCTTTTATAATATTGAACTTGTTTTTCTATAGAGATTTTAGCTACGATTTTAGCTACGGGGTGATGATTGGCAACTAGCGATCTGCTAGCTTAGTTCGCAGTTTCCATTTCAAAATTCGCGGGTTCTCAACGCGCTTTGAACTATGTGGGCGGGGGGCAGAGGGGTTGAAGTGTAGTTGCTGGTCTCATTTCTTCAGAATGTTTATTTTTTTTTGCAATTATTGATTTCAAACCAATGCAATCAATTTAGTTAATACAATGATACAAAGCTGTGGAAGTTTCTCTTTTTTATCTTTATTTAACATGAAACTCAGAAATCTGTCCTGCTTTACAGATCATGACACAACTAACCACTGTTCCTCTCTGACACTGACAGTGTCACAATTTTTTCTGGTGCTGCTGAGCAAGTTAAAGCCTAAGCCTTAAGTCATTTATTTATGTATACTATGTTCCATACTGGTTTTATTTGACAAAAAAATACGTTAATGAAGAGGTGCAGTTAACTATTTCCAGCAAGGAGCATTCTTTAGGGGGGGGGGGGGGGGGGTCGATTATATACAATTATTGAAATACATAAACAATTCAGATTTTTTTTTTATTAATTTAAATTAATAATCAATGTAAAAGTAATAAGCACAACTAAACTCGGGGTGCTTTTGACTATTGTCATTTTTGAAAGAGCACACAAGCATGGCTGATGTCATGACAACAGTTGTGAAAGCTGACAGGATTGCATTATGACAGTGCTTAAATAGCGGGGCACACAGTGGCAGTTTTATGCACAGGTAATACGGGCAATTGTACGGGGCGAAAATTTAATGGGGGGGCGGCAGTAACAGGGGCTCAGTACTTGGATTAAAATCTGGTCCACTTTTGGTTTCCTATTATCTGTTCTATCACAGTTTGTAACAGTCTGAAACGGTGAACTACCTTCCCTGCAGCTGCGCGTTCCCGTCTACTGTCACACGCGCGCTGTGTGTGTGTGTGTGTGAGAACGAAAGGGGAGGGGTGGTGGGCTCAGCCTGCCAGGTGGAACGGGCACTCGGAGAGCTGGCTTGATTACGCAACACCAGAATCATCATGTACCTTTAGATGACTCAGCTCATGCTAATAATGTCATTCTTTATTAACTCTTGTAGGCATTTAAGACGTGTCTTTATTTTCTATAAATGTATTCTTTGTCTGCCTGTGTTTTAGTTGGTGTTAGTATTTGACATAAAGACAGAAGGTAATGCGGGAAAACAGCTGCACTTTATCTGGGCAGAAATAAACAATCTATCATTTCGGAAAAAAATCATAACAATGTTTGTATCTATTTTTCAGACTAAAAAACGTTAAATATATTGGTGCTTCTGTGTTAATGTTTCAGATCATTTTACATTTAATATTATTTATTGGTTGAATTATTTTTCTCAGCATCAATTTGTTCAGTTGGTCAAATAGTTTCTAGTTTAAAGAAGGACTCACAGATTTTTTTTATTTCAGGCACTTTAAGCTTATTTTCTGTTTTAGACTAGAACAGTGTTTCTGTGTGGCTAAATAAATTTAATATTTGTTGAACGTGGATTTATGTAGCTTTTTCTTTTGTTATTGTTAGAAGATACAATTTTAAGTATACTTACACAATTTTTATAGATACTAACCTAATATATTGTCTCCGCGCGAGTGAGTGTGTGGGGGTGGAGAAAGGTTATGGGGGGTAGGGGGGTGCAAAACATTTTCTTTTTCCTAGGGTGGTCTCTCAAAAAAATAATTGAGAAGCACTGCATTAACGTGTGACGCTTGCACTTCAATCGGCAGAGAATCATAATATCACAATACCTGCTTATGTAATAACCAAAGACTGACAGCTAAAATATCATGTTCTCTTAACTCAGATAATGACTTGTAGCCAAACTGAAAGCTGCATTAATAATCTTTTTATAATTGAACCATTGTCTCCTGAATTGTAATTAAATCGAATTGTGAGGGGCCTTAGAATTTCCACCCCTACTCTTTGCAAACAACTTTTATGCAGAGACATAAACATACATTATAAAAAATGATATTGGATGGCAAATGGTCCTCATGTGGAACAAAGGGCAATGGGGAATCCCACTATTTCTGTTAACATATCATTGGGAATATTATGATTTTGTTAACCCAGTAACTATTACATTTAATGGTGAGCCAAGGTTAAGAATTACATTTTTTTAAAGTTTGCATGTGAATTTAAAATTTGCTGACTTTGTATTTCAGACGGCTGTCTTTCTTGCCAGTATCAGCAAGTGCACATTTCTTTGAAAGGCTCTGTAGTAAAGGTGAGTAGTGTAATCTAGACTTTTTAACTAAACTTTCCAATGTGAACTGTACATACTTCACTTAACATTAATGTGCCTATAGCTTGACACTCACCCAAACATTGACACACACTCTAATTTTTCTAATTTTTCCTTTTGCAGTATGTGGCAGTGTAAAGCGTGTTCTAAAACAACATCAAGTAGGAGAAAACTGCTTTCTCACTACAAACTTGAACATGTTCACTTTGGACGCACCACCAGATTCCCCTGTACATATTTTAGCTGTCCATGCTCATTCAAAACATGGAATGCTTTACTTATTCACCAGAGTAGGGTTCATTTGACTTGCACAGCTCAAACATCAACAGAGCACACCACTTTTTCCTGTCACATATGCAGCCATAAAGCTTTATCAATAGAAAGAGATTTTTTTTGTCATATTAACACACATCTTAGGCGGAACGAGAATGTTCCCTGTCCATTTATAGATTGTTCATTTCAGAGCAATATTTATGGTACATTTAAAAGTCACAAAAGTCGTAAACATATACCCCATACCTATGTTAACTTTAAACCAGGTATTGTCAGAACCACAAGACAAGATTTTCAAACAGATGTACAATCATCTTCTGATCAAGAAGATGATGGCGAAGAGGTTTCTTCTATAACTGCATCAGCAAACATAAACATACAGTCTGACAAACTCTGTGATTTAATAGAACAACAACTTGGAGCAGCTCTATTAAAATTAGAATACTTAGTACATGTCCCTGGAACAGCCATTGACGAGTTTTTACAAGAACTACACCATTTACTTACCTCTCCAACTACTAGAATATCTAAAAGTCTGGTCAATGACATACTTAAGAGCAACAACATTCAAGTTGATGAATCAATTATAACAGACATTGCTACAGTGTTTTGTTCAGCTACTCCTGTGCAAAAGGCTCTGCAAAAGGGTGGATCTCTTAGTACTTCATATCAACGCAGACGCTTTTATAACCAGAAATTTGGAGTTGTTGAACCTGTTACACATGTTTTGAATGCAAAAGAGAAGCATACATTTCAGTATGTGCCAATTTTGAAGTCCCTTCAGCAAATTTTAAGGAGCCAACCTGTAGTTGAGAAGCTTTTAAAAAATCATAGAGGAGCACAGCATGCACAACCTGATGAGTTTTATGAGTACAAGACCTTTCAAGATGGTAGTCATTTTCAAAAGAACAGCTTTTTAAATAATGATGAGTTAAGAATATCTCTAGGCCTTTATATTGACGACTTTGAGACATGCAACCCTCTTGGCACCTCCAAGAGGAAGCACAAGCTGTGTGCATTATATTGGATCTTAGGTAACTTACCACCAGGCTCCCACTCATCATTATCATCAATCTACTTAGCGTTACTTGCCAAATCTGATCACATAAAAAAGTATGGCTATGCAAAGATATTAAAGCCTCTATTACAGGACCTCAAAATCTTAGAAGATCAAGGAGTATACATCGCATTGTTGGGACATTTTTTGAAAGGTACAGTTCACTCTGTGGTTGCCGACAACCTGGGAGCTCACAGCCTAGCTGGATTTCAGGAAAGCTTTTCTGGAGACTACTACTGCCGACAGTGCACAGCAAAAAGTTGTGATGTTCAACACCATTGTGTTTCATCGGGTGTTTTTGGCCCAAGAACTAAGGAGGAGCATGAGTATCATGTAAAGTCTGCACAGGAGAAAGACAAAAGTGTATTTGGAGTTAAAAGAGGGTGTATCTTATCAGAATTTTTAAGTTTCTTTCATGTGGTTGGTGGCTACCCACCTGATCTGGCTCATGACCTTCTTGAAGGAATTGTTCCAGTAGAGCTTGCTCACTGCCTTGCACACTTAATATCAAAGAGTTACTTCAAATTATATGACTTGAACACAGCCATACAGACATTCCCTTTCAAATGGACCGACAAAACGAACAAGCCGAACCCAGTACCAATTAGCTTTGAAAGTCGTAAATCAATTGGGGGAAATGCTCACGAAAACTGGGCTTTTCTGAGGTTGCTTCCATTTCTGATAGGGCATTGTGTACCAGAGAATGAGCCGGCCTGGCTGGTGCTCATGGATTTGAAAGAAATTGTTGAACTTGCTGTCGCACCCATACACACTGATCAGTCCATTGCATACCTTGAAAGTAAGATTGTTGAGCATAGGTATAGATATCAAGAACAATTCCCTGGCATCAAACTTCTACCAAAGCATCACTACACAGAACACTACCCTCTCATGATCCGTTCTTTTGGTCCTCTTGTACATCACTGGACCATGCGTTTTGAAGCAAAGCATAGTTTCTTTAAACAAATTGTAAAAAACACTAGCTGCTTCAAGAACTTGACTTTAACGTTGGCATCTAAACATCAGCTGATGATTGCATTTCATGTGAACTCTCCATCTTATGGTAACTCTCCCCTAGAGGTGTCTAACGTTTCCACTGTTCCAATAGATGTGTTAAAAGATGAAATGGCTAAGGCTATTCAGCAAAGGTATCCTGACACAAATGAAATACATCTAGCTAAAAAGGCATCAAACTGCGGTGTCACATACTGCAAGGGTATGATAGTCATTCATGGGACAGATTCTGGATTACCTGAGTTTTCAGAAATCTTTCAAATGTGCATCATTGACGATAGGCTATTCTTCATTGTGAATGTGATGTGTGCATGGTACAATGAGCACTACAGAGCCTTTGCACTAGAGCAATCAGCAAAGACAATGAAACTCATTGCACTTGAAGAACTGATTGATACCTATCCACTGAGTGATTACTGGGTTGGAGGAAGCCGCATGGTAACCTTAAAAAGGCATATCATCACTAGGGGTAAGAATTAAACATGCACATTCATTAAAATTGTTACAATAGAGGATAAATGGCACATAATTTGCTTACTATATTCTCCTTCTGATTAGCACACTCAAAAAACTGTCATGTTGAATGAACATAAAAAAATTATGGAAAGGATTTCCACATAATTAAATTGCATTACTTGAACTAAAAGGAATCATATTGGTCTTACTTAATATACTTAAGTTGAGTCAACTTAATATACTTAATTTATCCTAACTTAATATAGTTAAGTTGACCCAACTTAATGTACTTAAGTTATCCTAACTTAATATAGTTAAGTTGATCCAACGTAATTTACTTATATTGACCCAACTTAATTTACTTATGTTGACCCAACTTAATATATTTGAGTTGATCCAACGTAATTTACTTATATTGACCCAACTTAATTTACTTATGTTGACCCAACTTAATATATTTGAGTTGATCCAACGTAATTTACTTATATTGACCTAACTTAGTTTACTTATGTTGACCCAACTTAATATACTTAAGTTGTTCCAACGTAATATACTTAAGTTGTTCTTACTTAAGTATATTAAGTAAGACCAATATGATTCCTTTTAGTTCAAGTAATGCAATTTAATTATGTGGAAATCCTTTCCATAATTTTTTTATGTTCATTCAACATGACAGTATTGAATGTATGACAGTACTATACTTAACTTAATAATGTTGCTGTAACTAATTTGAAAGATGTTGGTTAAATAACATGAAATAGATTGAATCCAATTGTTTAGCTGTACAATTACTCCATTCAAGTGAAGTAATTCAACACATTCATTTTAAGTTAGATTAATAACATTTTTATTACCTCAACAAGTAACAATTTACACTGGCAGTGCAGGTTTTACCAGTATTACAAAACATTAATAATTGAGAACCAAAAACTGAGGGAGAGTTTTCACAATCCCAATGAAAATATGCTTCACATTCCTCTTCTATATGAAATTTTACATAGTTCAGAGTTCAATGCAAAGATTTACTTCAGTCAGACCGAACATTTTGAAAAATACTCTAAAGTAACAGACAACTTGTAAATGACAACTACAAAGTCTACTGCCTGGTTGGCATGACAAAAGTTTAACACAAAACAAGTATACAATTTAACTTCCATTACTAGGAGATTAAACACCAGCAGAGCAAAATACCAACATAGGATTCCTTTAAAATTTATGACCAAAAATAATGTTATTTCCAAGTATTTTCAGACTTGAATAATATTAAATTAAAAAATGAATTGGTCTCAAAACATTAATACAAAATAAGAGCACTGCTAAGCTACAAAATATTTGTTTTTTTAAACAAAAATCAAAAAGTCCCCATCTAACAAAGACAACGCAACGAGGCAGCTTTTATAAGACAAGGTTCTTCAACGGGAAAGCAATGTTTTGAGGACTTGTGCTTTGTTAGATAGTTTATGTCCATCCAATTCCAGAAAGATTTTCTGAAAAACCTCAAAGGTGTATTTCAGCTCCTGGGGGTAGTTGAGGTTCATTGCATATACAAGGCCAAGAAGCATTGCCACAGCAAAAGGTACATTGTCCAACTCACTCATCACTTCAATCCCTTCCAAAACGATGCTAACATTCTCCACATTGTCACCGGGCTCTGCACCTTCGTGTAGAATAACAGAGATTCCAATGACAGTCTCCGCAGAGGCCATTTGGAAGTCTTCAGTATCCTGTTACAAAACAAACAATGACATTTTACTCAAGTGCATACAATACAATTTTCACAAACAAAATAATAATTATATTATAATAATTCACCTTTGTATTGAGCAATATGAACATAAAACACTATCCACACAATGCAAAAGTTGTGAACTCACTTAAATATTATAACCGGTCGGTTGAAATTATGAGTTCATCATGGTTAATAAGAAGATAGTGCTAGTCCTATGATAAAGTAGTTGTGCTCTTTTAGTTCCAGTTTCTCACAATAAAATGTCATATCAGACAAAATTAAATTTGAGCAAATGAAAAGAGCAATTTTTGTTTATGTACCCAGCCTGACCCAATATGAAAAAATAAATCACACATAAGCTGAATCACATTTTCAGAAAAGACATGCTGAATTTTAATAGCCCCTCCCAGACCCAACTTCTGCCCAAACTGGATAATACAGAACCTCATTTCAACTGATTTCCAGATTATATGTTACAAACACTAGCTACGCTTCCATGTGCAAAATGTCTTGGATCGGATTGGATTTGAACTGTGTATATGGGCCCAGAAAAACCTGATCCGATTATACAAAAATGTGTACATACGACAAACTTTTGGTCTGAATAAATCATTTTGACATGCGCAAAAGTCACTAAAATACTGGAAACAGCCAAAGAACAAGAACAGTGACTTCTGTTGTAAACAAAGCTGCAGCATAGGGCGAGATGATCTAAATGTGCTTTTGTTATTGTTACAAATATTATAAGGTTCCTGTTCGCTCATAATTTTCTAAATCCGTGCGGCCAGTGATTTATACTTTGCCGAATGGAACCGGAAAAAGGGTTAGGCTAATACGTGCCAACAACATTGTAATTAAAAAATCTGTGTGATCTGTGCCGCAATGTGCATCTTTGTTGAACATATATATGTGTGGATAAAATTTTCTCTGGACACAACTGATAAAACAAATTCACATAATTGTTTATACGGTTTGGACTGCCCTAACCGACATTTCTGTATTGAAAAGCTGCTGCTCTGCTTAGAGACACGGTTCTTCGGCAGCTCACTCAAGCAGAGCAGCCCAACAGACTGTGTTCCTAAGCCTCCTGTGGAGCCAAACTGTAACAGAGAACCATCCCGACACACAAACACAAATCAACGAGTCCGTCTGCACTGATCAGAGACACGGTTCTCTCACACAGAGCATCCCTCTGGTCCTTTCTGCGCTCAAAGCCTTCCCTGGAGCACCACTCCGTCTACGAATGACGCAAAGCCAGCGCAGTAGTGACCCACGATCAGAACAAAGTGTTTACATACACAATCAACAATCGGCATAACCCACCTATCTTGATCGGAAAGAAATTTTGATCTAATCTGACATGTAAACACACCGTTCGCAGTACTCTGCCCTGATCAGGCACATTTGGATCAAAATTTCTTTCCGACCGAGATAGGAAAAAGCAGAAGATTTGGAACAGTGTGTGAGCTGGCAGAGGGGGCTATTAAATGGATAAATGCAGCTCCACACAGTCCTGAAAAAAACGTGTAAATATTCATATGAATTTGTGTTGCCAATCCTATCTAGAGAAAATAAAGGCAGTTGTTGTTGTTATTACCACATATCTACAAGTAGCCAAGATGCACATTGCAGCATTGTCTGGACCATTTTTTTTAAGTTCATCAATAGTTTAATGTTGTTGGCAAGTATTAACCTAACCCCAACCCTACTTCCGGGTGCGTTCAGCCAATAAAAAAAAACACTGGCCGGCTGGATTTAGAAAATTATGGGCAAAGAGGTCCTTAATAATAAACACAATAATAAAAGCAAGTTTAGAAAATAATCTTGCTCTACGCCGCAGATTTGTTTGTTACAATGGAACTAATTTCTTCTTCTTCTGTCATTTCTGGTATTTTAGAAAATTCTGCTCATGTCAAAATGACATTCTAATCAAAAGTGTGGCGTATGCAAATGTTTGATATAATTTGATAGTTTTTCTGGGCCCATGTAGACTGTTCAATTCTAATTCGATCTTTGATCCGATCAGAGATCTTTTGCACATGGACACCACAGCTAGTTTGAAAAAAAAATTTAAGGTTTAAAAGTTCTTATTTAAGAAAAAAATTAATAAAATGAAGATTAAAAAAATTAACACACCAAGTATTCCTTGACAAGCTTCTCTGGATCTTCATTTAGGTAGACGCAAAGAGCTTTGAGGATGCACTCTCTTTTAACCTGGATATTGTCAGCCTAAGTACACAGATCACAAAAAAATAGAGCATTACAAAAATATCAAAACAGCAACGAGTTTCACAAAGTGAGACAGTTACGTTTTTGCACAGCAAATTACAATATAAAATTTTAGGTGTGAAAAACTTACTTAAATACAAATTTTGATTGGAATTCAACTTTTTCAGATAAATGTATAATATAGCCTAAAAAGACAAGCTCCTAAGATTTCTTTCATTGGGTATCATACCTTGGTTATAGCTGCTATGATGGTCCTGATTTTTCTCCCTTGTTCTCCACCTTTCTTGGAAAAGGCCTTCATCAGGTTTGCCGAGTGATTATCCAGCGCAGAGAAGAACTTTGGCACCAAAGGAACTGTTGTGATTCTCTTAAATTCTGCACTCACCTACAAAAACAGTGACACAAAAGTCAAGTAAGTTATAATGATGTTACAGTTGTGTAGATATGTCAGTTTTCTGTAAAATGAGGATGTTCTTAGACTCTTGTACTTGCCTCTCGCACAAGAAAGACAGCTGGCCACCTAGTTTTGAACTCCGCAATCATGGGTGCTTCTTGAACTACCTCTTGCCTTCTAAGTGCAAAGGTCATCTCCATCATTTGTGCTACCTTTTGCTCATTGTTTCTTATCTTGACTTCTGACAGGAGCGCCACTCGCATCTGTTCTACTGTTTCTGCCGTTTCCCCAACTGGATAAGTTGGACAGTAATTCACTTCAGCTTTTTTAGGCCTTTTTACTCCATATGCAGGGCTGCACTTCCCATCAGGTTTATGCTTTAAAGAATTCATGGTAACTTCAGGACACCCAATTCGTCTGAGTTTGGTTCGATAGTTGGCAAGTTTATATTTCAGGCTCGTCTTCCATCCACCATAGCCAGTGGTAGAACCTGGTTCCTTCAGACATGGGTGTGTAGTTACAAGAGCTTCGGCTACCTCGTCAAACTCCCTGTCTGAGAGGTACACTTTGTGTTGGACAATTGCTTCAGTTAACCCATCAAGAATAGCAGATTTGAGTGCACTACTAGGATTTAGTAACGCACCAGTTTCTTTAACAGCTATATTCGCCCTGTCCAGTTGGAGCTGAGCATCATAAGAAAACCGTGGGATGGAAAATACAACAGGCCAAGCAGTGGACCTTGAGGATGTGGACCCAGGAGAAGACAATATGTCTGTATCACATGAGCTCCCAGGTGATGAAAGGGATGAGGATTCATCTTGTGAGGAGGTGGTGGCAGTCGATAAGAATGGACAAACTGTATCATTAGGCGTGGCAGTCGCAACAGAATTAAAGATGACTTTGATAGAACTTTTGTGCTGGATGTCTGATGTTGATACCAAATTGGTAAATTCATTTCCAAACTCAGGATCCATGAATTGAAGCCTGAAGTCCCCATTTACTGCACATTGTCTCTGAATTTCTTGCACAAGTTCACTGACAGATTCTGGCATCCCATTGGAAAGGACCAATCTCTGAGAATCATTTTCTCCAAAAATGATTCGTAGCATCACTGGAGTAGCCATTTCACAACGGCCTGAATGAAGAAAGAGACAAAAATCGTAACAGACCTACTGGAAAAGTAAATAAACACACATCACATCACAACAGCTCATGTGAACTGAATACATTCCCTAAACATTCTCCTTCTCTGCTTTAAGTCTAACAGCATCTCTTATGCCATCCATCCATCCACCCATTAATGCTCATATATACACATGCATATTAGATATTAGAGGCGGGCGGGTGGGAGGGGGGCACATTAAAAATATCTATCATGCAAGTGGAGTGAATGAAAAAAAAAACATACCTGATGTGAATATATCTTTTTAATGTCACCAGTCTTAGAGGTCCAACAAAATAGTCTGCCAAAGGGTAGTCATCGGTCAAGTCACCAAGTTCAACAAAAACATTTTCCCTTGCTGGACTTGCACTCAATTCAAAGGCTCTGAAATGTTCCCTGTACCACCCAGAAAGTCTTTTAACAATAAAAAACAATCTGTCCTGAACAATACAAATCTGAAGAATCTCTGAAAAGTCAGGCAGCCCGCTTATAGATCCATGAGCAACTATCATCCCTTTTCTGAAGGTAAGACCTTTACTTGACACATGTTTGGAAAAGTGGACCTCAGTTGTACCAGGGCAAGTCTGTTCAATAGACTGAGCTATTTCATGTTTCAAAACATCCACAGGAACTGTTGAGATGTTGGTGACTTCAAGGGAAGGTTTTTCATAAGTGCATGAACTTAAGTGATATGAAATCACAAGTTGGTGCTTAGCAGCAAGTGAGAGGGGTATGTTTTTGAAGCAATTGGTGTGACGTGCAACATTCTTAAAAAAACTGTGTTTGGCCTCAAAGCGCATTGTCCAGAGGGCCACAAGGGGACCAAACTTCCTTATTAGCTCAGGATAGTGCTCTAAATAATGATGTTTTGGGAGAAGTTGAACATCTGGGAAGAGTTCCTGATACTTTTGTCTGTGTTCAGTAATTTTGCTTTCAAGATAAGCAATGGACTCATCTGTGTGTTCTGAAGCAACCACAAGCTCAGCAATATCTTTTAAGTCTAACAGTATTTCCCATGCAATCTCCCCTTCTGGCACCAGATGCCCAATTATGAATGGGAGTAATCTTAAGAGAGCCCAATTTTCAGTAGCATTTCCCCCAATTGTTCCTCTGGTTGAAAATGTAGATGGTATCACATGGGGCCTGTTGGTCTTGTCTGTCCACTTGTATGGAAAATGCAGGATAGAGTTGTTGAGGGTTTCAAGATTGAAATATCTCTTTGATATCAGAATTGCCAGGCACCGTGCAAGCTCCACAGGCACAATGCCCTCAAAAATATCATGCATAATATCTGGGGGATAGCCTGTGTGTACACTGAAGTGGGCTAACATTTCAGTGATAAAGCACTGTCTTTTCACACCAAAATAACTGCTACCATTTTTCTTTGCCAATTTCACATGACTGTCATGAAGTTCTGTGGTCCTGACAGTAAACAAACCAGATTTTACCTCTTTCGTTTGGATCTCTGTTCTTGTTGCAGTACAAACACGGCAGATATAGCCACTGGAAAAGGTTTCATTAAAACCAGCTATACTGTGAGCACCCAAGTTGTCTGCTGCAACAACCTGTATTGTACCTTTTAGAGACTTTCCTAGTAATGGAATGAAAATTCCCTCTTCTTCCAAAATTTTGACATCATGAAGAAGGGGACGCAAGACATGGTCATAACCAAACTTACTAACATCAACAGCTTTGCACAACACTGCCAGGTAAATTGATGACAGTGACGAATGTGAGCCCAAAGGCAAGTTACTTAAAGTCCAGTAGATTCCACAAAGCTTATGTTTTCTGCGCGAAGTACCTAGAGGATTGCAAATCTCAAAATCGTCTATGTACAACCGCAACAAAATCCTCATCTCATCCCCTGACAAAAACCTATTCTGTTGGAAGTGTGACCCATCCTGATAAGATCTGTAAATACAATGTTCAGCTGATATTTTACTTTGTTGTGCTTTATGGTTTTCAACTACCCTTTCCACAAGGTCTTTCTTAGCAAAAAGCTGGTGTAAAGTCTTCAGTATTGGCACATATTGAAAGCTTCTGTGTTCCTTGACATCAAGAATGTATTCAACAGGTTCCACTGTGCAAAAGCTCTCTTTATAATACTGGTTACGAAGGTATGTTGAGCTTAGCGAGCCATCTTTCTTTATGGCTTTCAACAATGGGTTAGATGCGCAAAGAACAGCAGTTACTTCTGTTAACACTGACCTATCAATCAAAGGGATATGTTTCTGAAGTACCCCTTCAAAAATTTCAAGGGAAATGGGCAAGGCTGTTGAGCTTAACAAGTAGTGAAGTTCCTCTAAGAACTCATCAATTTTTGCACCTGGCACATGTGCAAAATGCTCCAGCTTGAGCAACACGGCAGCAAAGTTTCTCTCAATCACTTCAGGAAAGGTCCTCCTTACATCTTCTTCCCTACTTGAAAAGGCACTGCCTGATTCAACTTCTTGTCTGACTGATGGTTCACAATCTTCTGATGATCCTAGTGAAGATGCAGAGGTGGTAACTACACCTAGCTTGAAATCTTTGACTGTGTGTGGGTTGTGCTTCCTGTTCTTGTGAGAGTGAAATGTTCCATATACATTTGTTTTAAAATGGCAACCCTCAAACATACAAGTAACGGTTTCATTACTCTTCAAATGAGTACCTATATGTAAAAAATATTCCCTCTCTGTAGGAAGATCACTACAAGGACACAAATTGCAACTGTAAGTTAAGAGTTGCTGCTGGTCTTGGGTACTTTGCTTAGGATGGACTCTACTTAAATGAATGTGCAAAGAATTCCACGTTTTAAAATTACATGGGCAACTTGTGTGTGGGCAGGAATAACGTTGCACATTTCTGTGCTGAAGCCTACAGTGTTTTAGTAGCTCATATCTATTGGGGAGAGAGACAGTGCACACCTTACAGCTCCACATATCCCAGTTTAACTTAAAAAATATATATATATAAAATCAAAAAGGCAGCCAATACCGCACCAAATCCTAGAAAATAAAAAAATAGGAAAAAAACAAAAGCAAAAGGGATACACAAACTTAAAACACTAACTTACTAACTTGATGATGACCAATGACTCTCTTTATCAGTGAGTTGGATGTCAGAATGGTGTTTTCTGAAAAAGAAAGAAAGCTGTTACTTTTGGTTCATTTAAATGATACTTTTCTAAAAGAATAACCAAGATCTAACAGTATATGTATTCAAAACCAAATATTCGACAGGGCCCGCGCCCTAAAACCTGGTGCGGCTTTTGTATGTCACTCAAATACTGAAAAATCACCCATAACTGAGACTAAACCCTGTAACCAGTGTGCGCCCTATGGTCGTGAAAATACCGTAATGTAGTATCTGCAGCTGTTAACAAGCCCTGTGTTACTACCCAGCGCTATACACCCCACCCCCACGCCATTTTACCGAGTCAAGTTGCCTGCCTGCAGACAGCTCTGACGACCAGTGTTGCCAGGTGTAAGAACAATTTTTCTTAAAAAAAAAGAAGTCATGATTGATTTTTTAAAATAAATAAAACAATAATAAAGCAGTTATTATATTAAAATCACCACAATGTAAAAGTATTTAATTAAGCTACACTTGCTCTTTGTGTGTGTGGACATTGGCTGCATTCAATCAGCTTACTTACTCAAAACTGGTCACATGACCTCATGTCCCAGCATTCACTGGTTGGGTAAAGCAACTTGCGAACGAAAAGGCAGTACTTGCTAACTTGTATTTTGTCATTAAATTGCCAGGAGGTGAAGAATAAAAGACAAAAATAGTATAGTATCAAAATTAGACATCAACTAAACTTACCATAGAAAACTGACGAGTGGCTTTGTGAACCGCAAATTTCATGCGGAAAAATGTCCTAACTTTTACTTTTGCACTGATTTTAAAAAAACTGAAGCAGCTTAAAGACAAAATTCTGGACTATTTTAAAACTAGATTCCGTTGCATATGTACTACCCACCGATCTCCAGACGCTCGTTCATAAACGGAGGGAATGCTGCAGCCTTGCGCGCAGGTCTAATAGCTGGTTTGGAAGAAGATTCTGGTGGCTACGTATCGTAGTGCCTTCATTTCCCACCAGGCAACACTGCTGTGGATATTTCAGCGGGAATTTGTTGAAAGCGGTTACACCCAACCCACTTCGACTAAATGTTAGCTTTGACAAACATGAATGGACGTAATCCAACTAACATGATTTCCCTCGTATGAAAGCGAGCTTTAAAACCGCTCTTCAAAAACCAACCGAGTTCCGTGACGTGCATTTTTCACTGTCTGGCTACCACTGCTGCTTGACTAGCTTAGCTTTAGCTCATCCACATAAGCTAATTCACAAACACGATTTCCCGACCGAAACAACTTCCTTACCTTTGCAATCGCCGTCATAATCAAATAACTCAGGGAACACCTTTATAAATCGGAACATTAGGGTTTTCAAACAGAGAATTGGGGGGGGGGGTCTCTTTAGCTTCCGAGAGCCTACAATTATTTATGCTAGCTACGACAATTTGTTTAAATAAAAATAACTCAAATAAAATTGCATTAAAGCGAATACAAAAGTTAGTAAAACGTAGTTAACGTACCTATTAAATAGGACTGTGTTGTATATGGAGAAAATTTATCTTACCTTTTTCAAATTACAGCAGATGTCTTTGACTCGATCGTGCATGTGAATGTTCGCGCTTCTGGCAAGGAATCTCGCATAGTCTCGCATAGTCTCATGATATCGCGAGATTATCCACAGGCAAAATCAAACGTAATCTTATCATGTTGGATCAACATGATTAAAATTAGTTACTATTAAGTTCATGAATTTTATATACATGTGACATGATTAATTTACGTATGATTTACAAACATAATATTTTCTTGTTGGAATGACGAGTTACATTTTTGTAGAGTTTAATGGCTGGTAATTTCCTTTTTTTGAGTGCATGCTGTTCATAATGCAAAAAATAATTATTATATCTAACCTGTTCTGTTATTCCCCACAGATTAAGAGATCATCAATGTCTGATTTCAAGGTGCTAAGGGTTATCTTGGATGCTGAGAACTCTCAAAGACTGCTGTTTGAAGAGGGTTTCCCAAGATCCGTTGATGAAATGGTTCAGGAGGTAAAAAGACAGTGCAACCTCAACTATACCTTCAGACTTCAGTTTATGGACGAGCATTTTGGAAATGCATTTACCAACCTTACAAGAGTGGAAGAACTCAGTGATAAGGGGACCATTAAAGTCATCCGGACTGAAAATGCCCAGTGTGATGAGAGTTCTCTCAGTCATTCTGTGGTTCAGCCTCCAATTTCACCCCTTTCATTATCCATGTCTTCTGGGTCTATTGACACAGATATTCTGTCTTCTGATTCTTCAAGTTCAAGAGCAATGTGGCCAGTCAATTTTCCCGTGCCACAGTTTTCTTATGATTCTGAGCTGAAACTTCAAAGAGGCAATGCTGCATACAAAAATGATGGCACTACACTCATTCCGGATCCAAAACTTAAATCAAATATTCTTGAAACTCTGGTGCAAGAAATAATCAAATATAAACTTTACTGCAGTGGAAAGGAATTAAATGCTGTGGCAAAGGCACTTGTCTCGCAGCATCCTTGCTTGAGTGAGAGGGGTTCTTTCACTGGACATGGTGGATGGAAGGCCAGTTTGGTGAATAAGCTTGCCATGTACCGCACTCAACTGAGAAAACTTGGATGTACTGAAGTGACTATCAATTCCCTGAAGATGAAGCCAGAGGGTAAAACAAGTCCTGCAGCTTCCATAAAGAAACCTCGACGGTCAGAGGTTAATTATTGCCCCCCGCATCCCATTGGAGAATCAAACACAAGCCTGGAAAGACTGAGAGTTGAACTTCTTGATGATGTGACGAGAACAAGTAGGGAAATAATTAAAAGAAAGATGGAGAAAACCTTTTCATATAGGAGACGAGAAGTAATTTCCGAGGAGCCAATGGTTCAGGACTTCAAGACAAGATGGCCTGCATTATTTCACATGAGTGAGGTTTGTGACACTATGGAATTTATCCTCTGATAATAAATATTAACAAAACGTGTAACTGCGACAGTTTAGTCCCCTTGATTTTTTTTTTCCTTGCCATTTTTTTGCCGTTGTCATAATTTAGGCTTTATTTGTGTGCTTTCAGATAAATGCTGAATTTAGGAGGATAACCACCATGCTACTTCAGTCAAGATTCCTCTCCCAGCTGGACATTTACACAGACAAAATGATGAATTTATTCAAGAAACGAGGAGGAGTGATTGGAGCCAAACTGAAGCACATCCTGGAAAAGATTGAGAAGGCAAGGATTAATTGATTGTTTATCATTATTATGCCCTAGGGATATTAGTCTGTTTTGAGGTGCATTTATTATGTCTTTATTTCAGTTCAATACAAACACCTTAAAAAAGTATGTTAAAAATATTCCAGAAAAAGTAATTAACTCTTACGTGTACGTTAAGGGACCCAGAGTATCCACTTTTTTCCAATCTCACACTTATAAAAAATAATGCACACAAATAATCCTCCCTACAACTATTCAGACAGGTGAGCCACTGAATATTAAAAATGTCTAATTTAATATTTATTTGTGTCACAGATGGTATTTTACTGTAAATGCAGGAATAACAAAGATAAAATGAGCCATAAAAAGCTTGATCCATATAAAAGAATCATTCAAATTTCAACCTTGTAACCTCTCACAGCGAGGATTTCACTAAACCATAATGTCAACTAACAGCCCCAAAAAATGTATTCAACTTTTAAGTAATAATTTGACAAAATTTGTATTTTTAAATGAAGTACAGTGATCGCTTGCTATAACACGGTTTACTTTTCACAATTTGCATTGTACATTGTGTTCAGCATTCTGATTGGCTAAAAAGTCGCTCCGCTTCTTCTCTACCTGTGCGTCAAAAACGTTGCAGTTTAATATGCGCACGTACGTAAAACAGCTTGCCAAATTGACATTAAGTTCGTGCAGATTCTCTTGATGGTGGCATGTCAGTGTATATGGATCTTTTTGCAAAGCAGAAAAAAGAGCGACAACTGCCTATCACTATGTTTTTCTCCCGAATAAACACAGCTGCACCGCGGGCTTCAAAAGAAGAAAACACTGCAGAGCGGAGTCAGGATGCAGCGGCTCAGTCTGTAGAGCAGTGAAATACACCTGAGTCACTATTTGTCCCACTGTACTTTGTATTTTTTTCATGATCATTTTAAATTTTCTCCCGTTTAATCCAATTACTCAGGTCGCGGTGGGCGGGCTAATCTCCGCGATTTAAAGCCTTCTGTTCACATTGATGATTAAAATTATTATTTGACAGTACAGTACAGAAGTTATTTGTTAAAAAAAAACGTTTCTAAATTACCTTTATTTGTGAAACAAATGCTTGAGCCTGTAAATGGTTTGTTCTTTCTTTTCAATTTATAATAGAGTATTTAATTGTATAATAATAGTTTAAAAAAAATTAAGGTTTCTACTTCACGGATTTTGCCTATCACGGGTTCTTTTTGGAACGTAACCCCCGCGAAAAACAAGGGTTTACAGTATACAAAATCTCATATATCTTTAGCTTTCAAGTAATTTGGACTGTGTCCGAAAGTCTTAAATCAATTTACAAAGTAACTGTCTCTTTTCAGACTGAGGACACAGAGGTTCTAAGAAAACTCATCTTAAAGGGACTGTGCATATACCTCCAGGAGGACCCAGCTCACCTGTTCAGGGAATATGAGGTAAGTTCAACAAATGTATCATTAAGAGCAGAGTGTGCCGTATTTCTTCGGAGTATGAATAGCTTTTTTTTTTGCATAGTTTGGTCAGGGGACTTCAGTGATGAAAGTCTTCTGGGAATTCCCGGAAATCCGGGTTTTTGAGCAAACCAAACGTACTTTCCGGGAAATAAAGACCTGATCTCTATGGACAAATCACTTTCCGGATGAAAAAATGTTCTGAAATCGGCGAATTTTAGCTTTATTTTCTATATTTCTCCGCGGATCGCTTCCTCTATGGTCGCGGCCATCTCTTGTCTTCCCGGCCTAATTGACCAATGACGGGACGTTTTAGTTGCTTTCGGATGCGTCGACGGGTCTGATTGGCTCTGTCTGCACCACGTGGTCAGCGTGACAGATTCCCTAGAGACCAAAACTGGCGGACCCACACTAAACTTTCACAAACAAATCTGAAGAGGTTGCGATCAAATTTGTGTTAAAATAATGGCGGGCATTGTCATTATTGAGTGTGGTCACGACCTCAGTTGTGAGAAGACGATAAAAAACAAACTGAAGCGGTCTTGGCTGGAGGAAAAATATTTTTAAGGTAGTGTAGGTAAAATACTTTTTGTGTAAAATAATCTCAAAACCAAATTTTGCCATCAACTTCCTCCATCTAACCCTTTCTCTTGCAATCACAGGCCTCTCATCTTTTAAAGTGGGAAAACCTGCACAGTTGCTACTTGTGCTTCTACCTCCACTCCTATAGATCAACCTATGTTTGTGCCTCTTCTCAAAGGGCGTACTCAACCACTAACTGTTCTTCTCTCATGGATACCATTCTTGCCCATCACCTCAGTTTCCTGCACCATCATGTCCATTGAAATCTGCACCAATGACTGCTCTCTCAATTCTAGGGATGCTCATCATCACTTCATCACGGTCCAACCAGAGTTTCTCCTCCAGCTCACATCCTACCTGTGGAGGAAACCCACTAACAACATTAACATCACACCTTTCATTTCCATCTTCCCACTCATCTGACACTCTTTTTACCTCTGAAACACTCCTAACAAACTTCTCCTTCAAGATAACTCTTCCTCCATTTCCCTTCCCATTTTCACCATGATAGAACAACTTGTGGCTACATCAATCATATTTTGCATCTATAAATCTTTATTGAACATTTTTTCTGTGTTTTGTAGAGTGAACACCATGCAGTGATCCAGGAGGCAATTGAGGACACCACCGTGGGAATTTTCCTTCTAACTGAAAGTTGCAGTGGTGAGAAAGAGGACATTCGTGTGGTACTTGAAGGCCAGGCTGTGGTGGTTGACCTACCTAGTGTTGGAGTGGCAGTTGCCACTCTCTTTGGCCTTATTTACAATCTAAACCTGGATTACCCTCCTCACCTCAAATACACCTTTGAGGTGATTCAAAAAATTATAATGGAGTTGGAGGGCAAAGTTGTGTCCAAAAGGGTTCAGGCCTTCAAAATCCGGCTCTTTGAGTAAAACTCTTGCCTTAACTTATTTTGTTTTCTAAGAGTTCAGCTGCTTGCTTTGGCTCTGTTATGTTATGTTTTTTTTTTTTAAATAGCAAGCCCCTCTTCTATTTGAGTTGTACCTCGTGTCGTTTTGCACTATTTTCTAAGTTTAAATAAGTACAACGTTGAAGGGCAGACTGTGGTTGTTGACTTACAAAGTGTTGTAATTCGAATGTGGCAGTTGCCTTGCTGTTTGGTTTTATATACCACCTAAATGAGCCCTTCTTTTTGACTTGTACTTTTGGCATCACTGATAACATCTTGTCAAGTTTTAATAATAAAAAAGTTAAACCTTAAATTTTTGTTCAGAGTCATATATTTAGTGTATTTGTATTTGACAAGGAAAATATTGGCTTTTAAATAAAAAATATGTATTTGCTTTGCTATATGATCTAGGTTCAAATCTGCAATTTGAATTGTTTTTAATTCAATTGAAATTTGATCAAAATTATTTATAAACTTAAATTAAATATTTTGTTGATTGCAAACAAATTATAGTGTTAACAAAACATTTTATTGTTTGTTAAATGTGTAAAAAAATTATGGTAAATTGCATAATAAAATCTTGTTTTTTCACATTGAATTCTTAGGTGGAGTAAAAAAGAAGTATTCATTACGATAGGACATGATTTTTTTATGTGCAATCTTCATGTTGGCATAACATGATTTTCTTATGTGCAATCTTCATGTTGGCATAACATGATTTTCTTATGTGCAATCTTCATGTTGGCATAACATGATTTTTTTGCGCGCAACCGATGTCCATGATTTTTTTATGTTAATCCAACAGATCTTTTTTTTCAGTGTAGTGTGAGCTATGCTAGAATGCACATATACAGTATTGACATAGGAGTTCTATAAATGTTGTTACATACTCCATCTGAACTTTTAACAAACCTCACAACTCAGCTTCCTTCAAGCTTTCACGTAAAATTTTTATTAAACTTCTTAAAAATATATAAAATTACTAAATTTTAAAGTCTCCTTTGGAACTCTCAAAGTTTTGGGAGAGATTGATGAATGCAACATCAAAACCCAATCCTGAAAATGTTTTTGCTTATCATTAAAAAAAAAAACATTTTCATTACATCAAAATGCAAGATGTGTTTGACCAAAACAAGACTTTTAAAAAAAAAAAAAAAAGGAAAGAAAAAAAAAAAAATCGATTATACTGTATCTGTTGTGTACGACGGACTTTTAGGGCCACCAAAAAATAAACAAATAAAATTACAAGATTTAAAGTCGTGATTTTACAAGAAAAAAACTCGTAAATTTAATTACGTGAAAGTGAGCATGTCATGTGCGGGGAGGCTCGAGAGCCGGTAGGACCCAGACGCAGAGACGGGAGGCCAACGGGTTCAGGACTAGAGGGTTTTAATAACAAAAAGCGCTGCAGAGCAGGATAACAAAAACAAAACAAAAACTCACTGTGGCATGGCGAGGGACATGGAACGAGGACGCTAAGACAGGATGACGTAAACACCATGACAAAAGTTAATGGACCAGCACAAGAGGAAGGCAGAGACAAGACTTATATACAGACAGGGCAGATAAGACACAGGTGAACACGATCAGGGCAGATGGGGACCAAGGAAGTAAAACTCGGGAACATGACAACACAGAACACCTTTCAAAATAAAACAGGAAACGGAACCAAACATGACAGACCAAGAACTAAAGCAAAAACCAAGACAAAACAAACCATGACAGAGCATACAGTACAGCGCGTGAATGCCGCACAGCAGCAGATCAGACCCACTAAACTTAATTAAACAGGTGAGCTTAATGCAGTGCTTCTCAATTATTTTTTGCCAGGCCCCCCCTAGGAAAAGAAAATGTTTCGCGCCCCCCCCTGACCCCCCCCCCCCCCCCACACACACACACACAGACACACTCGCGCGGTGACAATACATCAGGTCAGTATCTATAAAATTTGTATACCTAAAATTGTATCTTTTAACACTAACAAAAGAAAAAAGCAAAATAAATCCACTTTCAACAAATATTAACTTTATTTAGCCACAGAAACCCTGTTCTAGTCTAAAACAGAAAAGAAGCTGAAAGTACCTGAAATAAAAAAAATCTGTCATTCCTTATTTAAACTAGAAACATTTTGACCAACTGAACCATTTGATGCTGAAAAAAATAATTCAATCAATAAATAATATTAAATCTAAATTGATCTGAAACATTAACACAGCAGCACCAATATATTTAACGTTTTTAGTCTGAAGAAATAGGTAAAAACGTGCTGATTTTTTTTTTCTAAATGACGGATTGTTTATTTCTGATCTCATAAAAGTGCAGCTGTTTTCCTGCATTACCTGCTGTCTTTATGTCTGTCTGACACCAACTAAACCACAGGCAGACAAAGAAAACATGGATGGAAAATAAAGACACGTCATCAAAATGTCTACAATAGTTCATAAAGAATGACATTGTTAGCATGAGCTTAGGAATCTAAGGGCAGCGGTGATCTTGGGCAACAGGCAGCGGTAGCAGTGGTCCGCGTGCCCCGATTCCCCTGGCAGACAGGGCCCACACCACCCCTCCCCTTTCGTTCTCACTCGCGCAGCCGCGGACAGACAGAACAGACAATAGGAACCGAATAGTGGACCAGATTATTTTCCAAGCACTGAGCCGCTGTCACCGCTGCCCCCACGTTAAATTTGCGCACCGGACAAACCTGTGCCTAAAACCGCCACCACCGCGCGCCCCCCCTGGCATCGCTCTCGCCCCCCCCCTGGGGGCGCGCCCCACTATTTGAGAAGCACTGGCTTAATGTTTATTGATAACGTTCCAAATGTTTGGAAGCTCATTTGTTTGATTTACGATTTATTAATGTTTTATTCATTGATGGGTGGCTTGCAGGATCTCTGCAGCCCGATGAGCCATCGGTGTCCTTGACGCTGTCCACTTCAATCCTTTCTTCCTCCATGAAACCAAGATCTCTAAGTTTGTGTGACGCTTCTGTCTGAGGAGGAGCACTTTTTGGCATTTTCAACATTCTAATGCTAATATAACAGACTATTTTCATTCATCTTTGTTGTTTTATGTTGAAACGGGACATTTCCTCTGTAACTGTTTACACATTGGTGTTCTGCGCATGACAGGTTCATGACGTAATGAGACAAATGCATTTCTGGGTATGTGAATGAAAAGGAAAATAAAGTAGCGGTCCTTTACACCCAAACGTGGGTCTGAGCTCCTTATTTTACATTGCATTACATTTTACATTTTTTTATGAAACTTGGCTTTACAGACACCGAACTCAGGAATGCCGGCTACACTAACGATAATTTGATTTTGAGTCATCAAAAGGTTTTGAATTTCTTTGTTTTTGAAACCTATTTGGAAATAAAGCTTCACAAAAGGTTCCACATATTTCATCTTTAAGCTAGGTTCCGAGAAACAGATAACTTTGGTGTTTTTTTTTCTCGCTAATCTATGACTTTTTTTGTCGTAAATTTACAAGGTTTTTTCTCATATATTTATGACTTAAGCTCTCGTTGTTTAGCAGTTATGACCTTTTTTTCTCGTAAATTTACGGCTTAAAAGTTGTAATTAAAAAAAAAATGTTTGTAAACTGGCCCTAAAACTCTGTCGTAGTTGTGTGAGCCCTCTGTCCATAGAAAAAGCCTGATCCTTGTTGACACCCTTGACTACCAAAACCTATTCTGTTGACATGCAGGGTGGGGGGCACTGTTGGTGACATATTCAACATAAAGGGCTTCATTCTACATAAAGAGCATTTGCCATAAAGAAAGAAAGGGCAAAAATCATACATTTTAAAGCACTTGGATTATAACACACCTTTACTGTAATAATTGTTTCAACTATCCTCCAAAACCTCTGTGTCACTGTTGGAGATTCTCCAAAACCCATGGATTAGAGGATGAGGCAGAGCCAGAGGGCCATGTCAGGAACCAGCATAATGAGCAAAGTGCTGTCTAGCTTTGTAAAAGAACTGGTTTTCTGTACACCCATGCCTCCTCCCTCCTCAGGTTCATTGGTATTGTTAGAGAAATAATGATTTAAAATCTCAGCCAGCCAGTCAGTGAATCATTCCGTGCTTTAAATTGCTATCCAGAGCCACATCACATTTCTACAAGCCAAACATTCCTCTGGAAATTTTTCAGTTATGTCATTGAAAGCAAAGCACTTATTCCATTTACTTATAAAGTTTCAGTTTATGATGAATCTTTTGCAAAAACAAATCACTTTTTATTATAAAAAGTGTCATCTTATGTCAGGTTTTATAACATTGCGGACATTTCATGTTACTTTAACCAAAGGGCCTTCTGATCACTGAACTTCATCTACAAAAATTACAGAGCAAACCGATGTGGAAGAATTGAATACTGTTAATTTAAATTTGTTTGTGTCAATCACGACGACAATATCGAGCATAAAGCTGCAAAGTCCGTGGGTGACCTGCTGGATGCTCATGTTGTGGGTGTGGTCAATTTTGTGGCTCGAAGACTGTTTTTATTAAGATTTTTTTTTTTTTAGGATTTTTGATATATATTCCACAAAGATTAAAAGTAGTTATAGACTTTAAAATAATTACTTTAAAGTTTTTTGTTATTTTTACTGTCATGTATTGTAAAAACATGCATATATCAAAATATGTGCAGCGTGTGTGTTCTCACAGATCAGTGTGTTGTAATTGTGCGTATTAGTCATATCAAAGAATTACAATAACATGGAACAACAAGTGAGTGTGTGTTTTTGTTGGCTGAGGTTAGTGTGAGTAAATGCTAGAAATTATTAGTGGAGCAATGCAGCAATTGTGAGCTCTTAATGAAAATGCATAAGTGCTGAAATTGCATGCAGCCCCTGAAAGTCAAAATTCTGTGTTTGAACCAACTCTGAGGTGAATGGATGTTTGTGGTAGCCAAGCGGGGAGGAGCAGACACTTATAAGTCTCATCTGCCAAAGTGGCTAGTGAAATTATTTTTCTACCCGTCAAATTGAAGTTTTATGTCTAAACAGGGCAACATTTGCAGGTGAATCACAAGATTTTTTTGTGCCACTAAAATACTAATTTAAAAGAGAGGTTTTCTTAAAAACTATGCAAATTTGCTTTTTTTGTTTGTTTTTTATTACATTCTCAATTTTTGAGCTTACAAACATAAAAAAGCCTGAAAGCAATCACAGAATTTGTTACATAAACAGCTTAACCATCAGATAATTGTTTAAGCAGTCCTTCAGCAGCTCTAATGCTGGTTTGTCACAGAGCTCTTACAATACCAGCAGTTCTGTTACAGGCTCTTCATCTTTTGGCCTCTGTCTCTGATGGAATGGTTGGAGCATTGTTTAACTAGGCAATACCACTTGCCATAAAACTGGAAACTCCACATTATTCTAAAAGAGAGAAAAAGAACAAAAAAAAAACCTTCATCTAAGTAATTGACATTAGCCGCGGTTACATGGGCAGAATATCTTGATTGGATCAATGGTCGGGTTAAAATTCACCCGTGCACATGGGCCCAGAAAACCTTTTTCCTATTAGAACAAACGTTCCCATGGCTCACACTTTCGGTCGGAATGAATCATTTGGGCATGCGCAGTAGTGCTTCAAAAACCTGGATGAGGAAATAGGTCCTGTTCTAAACAAACAGCTGCCACAGACATTTATTTTATGCAGCAGCTCGGTAATATACAAGACAATCTTCCAAACTTGCTTTTATTAATGTCATGAAGAGTATGAAGCGCCTGTTCGCTCATCGTTATATTTAATCCGTGTGATCAGTGCTGGAAGAATGGTTAGGACAGGCTATAAACCCAGGCTAACAACATTAGCCTGATGGACACAAAATCCAGGACCATAAAATGCTGCAATCTGCATCTTGGCTGCACGTAAATATGTGGGAATAACATCAGTCTTTATTTTGTCGGGACACAAATGGAAACACAAATCCACGTGATTGTTTGAACAGTTTCAAAGGACTGAGCGACATTCATTTCTGCTCTGAAAAGTTTACACACATAGTCCCAAAGCCGCAGTGTGCTGGCGGTTCCTCCCGGGTCCTACAGCCGCTAACCCAGAGCAGCGGGACGGCTCGCAGACTGAATTCTCCCACACATAAAAAAACAACAAAACGCACACGTAAAAAAGCATCCTCCCTCCGCTCAGACACAAAGTTATTAATCCGACTCCTCTGCCCACTCGGGTGCCAGTGGACCAAGTGAGCGTCGGGGGGCACAAAGCGCTCCTGCCCCGCATCTCCCTCATGAGGGGTGAAAGACAGGCAGAAAGCCAGTGGGGCGAGAGCGGAGCGGCGCTTTTCACGGGGCGTCCGCAGAGCAGCTGGTCGGTCCCGTATGCGCTCCAAAGCTTTATCTCAGCGAAACACCGTCTATGCCTGACGTAAACCGGAGCAGTAGTGACACACGATTGGAATGACCGTTTACATGCTCCACGACCGGATAAACGATCGGTATAACCCACCTATCTCGATCGGAAAGAAATTCTGATCCGAACGAGTCTGATCGGGGCAGACTATTCCGAACGGCGCGTTTACATGACGCATCTTCTTTCCGATCAGGCATTCTTTCCGATTACTTTTGCCCATGTAAACACAGCTATTGAGAGTAGAAGCGTACTACTACTGTCAATAGCAATTGAGTGTACAAATGAAATTGAAGAGGACAAATATAGATTTTAATGACCTCATCTCCCTTGTTATCAGTTTTAGTTGAACAAGTCCAGATAATCTGTTCTTAAAACACTGATAGTGGGTCCTTGGTTGTCCACATCCTCGCATCTATAAGTGAATAAAAAAGGTTATTGTCTGTGATAAACGTCAGTTTTTCTCAGACACAAAGCATTGTGATTTAAAGCAGGGTTTTTCAACCAGGTCAGGTATGCTGTAAGAAATTACTCATTTTCACTGATCTAAAAAAATATTTACCATAACCAGAATGTCAGCTCCAGATATAATCAAAAAAGGTCCAGGTTTCACACTAAGTAGTTTACATTCGGTGTGAACAGATAATTAATTGAAATGAAACTTGCATGTGTGAATCAAACCTTGGGATCATCTGTGCACGGCCATTAGCTTCCTGCAGGAACGGTGGAAAGAGTGAATAAAATAAGTAAGTCTGTCCGGTATCACCCTCACTGTTTTTCCCTATATCTAACCTTTATGTATTGAGTTAATGTGACAGTGTCTCTTACTGTGCTGCTGTTCATTTTCATAAAGCACAACAAACGCAAACATCTTCTTATTAAATCGAAAGGAAAACAGTTTAGTTCTCCTTAGATTTGTGTTGGAGGACAAAGGAATCATTAACAACCAGAGATTCCAGATTTTGGTCCGAGTTACGTTTCAAACTGAATTAACTTCTTTCTAATATTATCTGATTGAAGGACAAATTCTATTTTTTACTTCACTCACTTGTGAAAAACTAGAAGTTAAGTGTAAATATAAGAAGAAAGTAAAAGTGGCCAACAAACACATTTTAGCCAAAACAAAACAATTAGTTCACTCAAAAATGAATCAAACATTTTTGTTGAAGTTACATTTTTGATTTAGACAAAAGAAAAATGAATAAAACTTCAGCGTGTTCACTTTTTGTGTAGTTTCAACTGAACTTATAAACACAAACATAATGTTGGTCTTTTGTGTGTTACATTTATCAAGCATGCTTGTGGTGGCTGCCTACACTGCCACCCCATCAGGGCAGTAACATCCTGCACCACACCCTACATATCTGTTCACTTTATTTGTGCATATACCTTTGGATTTCTTTTTCAAACATAACACACACATTTGATAACATTTATTAGCATGCTTCAGTTTACTTTTTTATAATTTGATGGTTTGTTTGAGTTACCAGTGCTAAGGGGAACCATTGTTGCTGCTGCTGCCATCTGCTGCTGGAAAATCAAGTCAGGCCTGACACAAGAATGCATCCCAGTCAGCAGAGGCCTTATATTCAGCAGGCAGCTAATTGGACTGAACCATCGCCCAGTGGACAAGGAACTCTTTCTGTGTTTCTTTACTTTAGTTTTTATTTTGATGTTCTTTATTTTCATTCATTTGTGTATGTTAAGTTACTATAGGTTGGACTTTAGTTTAGTTTGTTTGATGTATTTTGTCTTAGTCATTTTAAGTTCCCCCTTGTGTGTCTAGTTGGTTTGATCAGCCACTATATATGTTCCCTTGTGTTTCCAATGAGGAAGGTCAGTTTAATTATGTTGGTTTGTCTGTTCAGTTGTCCTCTGTTACATTTAAAAGCTCGAGTTAATTTTGTTACTTTGATCTCTTTTAAGGGCCCGTTTTTGCCCATTTACATATTTTGAAAAATAAATTTAAATATTTTTGATTAAATTGTTTGCTGTCCTTGCCTTCTACTGCTCGGTCCACCACAATGCTGTTAGAATGTATTTGTTCAAAAACCACAGTTTTTGCACAAACTTTTTTATGTTTGTTTTTATTTTATTTTTTTGGTTACATAACCTTTAACAGCAGGGGAAACAACTAAGTGGGCAAATTTTCCACTAATTTAGTTGAAAATTACGATAGAAATCTATCACAACTTCTATTGCAACCTTTTGGAAAAACGGCTGCAACTTCAGGTTTTTGGTGCCTCAATTATTACAAAAGCGCATGCGACATCATAGAGCAGTGTTTTTCAACCTTTTCTGAGCCACGGCACACTTTAACCTTAAAAAAAATCCAGCGGCACACCAGGATCCAAAAATTAAAAAAAACAAACAGAGAAACTCAGTATGTATTGATCTACAGCCCCTCCACAATTGCACATGCATTTTTGAGATAATTGTTGCAGAAAAAGCTGGAAACTGCAGCTGTTTTTTTTCTAAAAGTTGCAATAAAAGTTAAGTTGGAAGATTTAAAAACAGTTTGTGTGTTCGTTGGTTTCAAGACGTTTAACAACAGATCTCCTTGTGCGCTTTCACTCTCACAACCCAATGCATCATGGGAGATGTAGTGCAAAAAACAGCCGGCGGAGATCGCGTCTCTGAGCTTCATTGTTTTGTTCACTTGTTCCACGGTCTGATACCGGCTTCTGTGGAAAGCTGCACCGATAAAGACGAGATTTAGCTGGTATTTTTGTTAGAACTGAGCGATTTTACGAGCTAAATCGGGACAAGGAAGTGAAGACTTTAACCACTTCTGATTGGTCAGAGTGATGACATGTGATTAAGTTCCCTAAGAATGATTGGTGGAGACAGTTAAAGGGCCGGGACTTTTCTAAAGTACAGCCGGAGCTGCAGCTGAATCGCGGTACCATCATTCTTATCAAAATGTCTTTAAGAAAATAAAATAAACGTAAAGAAAAAGTATTTTAGGATCTTTTATATTCCTAACTACACAGTGTTTTATCAGGGCCTGTTTTGATGAACAGAGAGCTGAAATCCCGGAGATGGGAAATGTTTTTATATCAGTTAATGAGGGTGATTTCCCACGGCACACTTGACCATCTCCCACAGCACACTAGTGTGCCGCGGCACACTGGTTGAAAAACACTGTCATAGAGGGACTGTACATCAATACAGACTACAGAGTTACAATTCTTTTTGCATTTTTTGGAGTTGATGCGTCTTGTGATTTCTGTCATGGAAAAAATGTACTTGGCTCAAAAAAGGTTTAAAAAACACTGGTTTAAACCACTGTGATCTGTAATTTTTCTTTCTCTAACAGCAGTTGAAATATTAGAAATATTTGTAACCTCTATCAAAAACTTTCTTTTGTTTTTCTCAGACAACATTGAAGGATGAAGCTGTACAAAAACTTAACATGTTTTACTTGTTAGCCTGCAGTGTTTCTTAGAACTTCCTGCACCCAACATTCTTTTGTTATATGGAGCTGAAGTGTGCTGGTGCTTCCTGCCATTAAGATTTCTGTTAAGTGTTTTTTTTTTTTTTGTAATGGTATCCTTTGTTGACAAATAATGTGTTGGTCTATAACTTCCGCTGTTAATGGATTGTGCATTCACTCCTTGAAGGGTGTTCCCTTGCTGCTCATATGCATTTGGCTGGCTCTTCCTTGCACCTTGGTGCAATCAGCCAATATTCACAGTGATCCAGGTGATGTTGCAGACTTTTGGTTTATTGTGGTGATCTCATGTGACCACTTTAAAAATGTCATTTATGTCTTCAACCTTCTGTATTGTCAGACAAAAATCCTACAAGTGATCATGGAAGACAAAATGAATTTAATTTCAGGCTTTATCAATTGTAAAGTCTAAGGCCCAGTACTTCAAAACTTTGGATCAAGAATAAAGTTATCCGGATTACCAAATCCTCTGATCTGACTCAATAGATCACACCTTGTTATACCGGTATTTCAAAACTTAGCTGGGCCAGAACAGATTCGCTCAGATCTGCTCAGATGGGGATTTTCAAATCCGTCCCTCCCACAGAATCAGAGAAGAGAACCCAGAAAAGGCGGAGCTTTCTCCAGCAACAAGGGAAAATCTGCAGGACTTTTGCGACCATACATGAGGAATATTTTGAAACATACACTCTAAAACACTTAGCCTTCATATCGTCTGTGATCTGCCTAGTTCACTTGAAAGTCTCTTGTTTTCAGAAAAACCTAGGTAAAATATGCTATAACCAGAATGAAATGAACTTTTGCTTGCAATGAAAAGAATGGTGTAAAAGCATTCAGTACCAATATCCATTATTATTTCATTAGTACCGTAGCCATTAAATAGGTAAAATTTACCATCATCATTATAAAAGTAATTTCATAATTCAGGTTCTATAAAACCTGTTCACCTGAAAGACAAAGAACATAAATGCATAATGAGTAGAGGAAAAAGAAATACAGAGGAATGGGGGAAATTGCAAAGTGTAATGATATAATTATAACCTTAAAAGAACAATTTTGTCATGACGAGCGTAACGGATAGACCCAGACGCTGGAACCCGGAAGAAACACAGGTGAGTACGTGGTGGAGTGAAGAAAGGTTTTAATATTGATTCTTGGTTTGTGGATTATTCTAGTCAGAGTTGACGTCCTTTCAGGAACCCACGGCGAGGTTGGTTCGGTCCGGCGGCTCGTGGCGTCACTGGTGGGTCGGCAGAGGCTCGTGGTGTTTCAAGAGTAACGGCAGAGGCTCTAGGCGTGACAGGAGGGAAGGCTGTGGCTTGGATCCGTGGATGAAGAAGACTCAGACGACCACTCGTGTTTATGGATTCCTGGGAACAAGGTAGAGAGCGAGACTTAAACAAGGCTTAATAACAAGAGCTATGAACATGACAACCATTCTATGCACCATCAGGGGCAACGGACTGGCGATGAATTCTGGTCCAGGGGCTCCTTAAGAAGACAGGCAGGTGATGAAGTAAGTGGTCGCAGCTGAGTCACGTCAGGAACCAAGCAGAGAGGGGAGGAGTCTGACAGAGGCACCATGACAAATTTAATTTAATAAAAATCCGTCAAACATCCCAAAACTTGTGTCTCTTTTTTGTGTGCACTGGTCTTTGATTCATTTTATTCACAGGATTAAAAATGTACAGGAAAAAGGAAACTCCTGTTCCTGAAGATCCCAACAGAGTTTTGTAATAAATCTTGCATTTAAACCTAACTACAGTCTTTTTAACCTTAACAACAGCTAACAACAGTTTTGAAGCTTAACAGGGTTTCATGGTGGGATATTTTTCTTACCTAATGAGGATGACATTGCTTTCAAAAAATCTTTTAGTATCACAGGCTGATAGGTTATTTTAAAGTTGCATAACTTTCCTGGGAAAAAAGACCCTAAATCATTTGTGCATTGAGAAGCTCTATCTTTTTAAATAATTTTTCAATTAGATTTCTTTCTGAGCTTTTCTTCTAACCTAACCATTAAGCGTTGCATAAATTTTCGTGGAAGTCGAAACAGTAATGTGCAACACAGCTACACACTTACACCTGTTGGAAAAATGCATTTATTTGCTATATACTCATAAGCCTCCTGAACCAATTATAGCCTTTAAATGCTTGTATTTAAACAGTTGAAAAGTAGCTGATTTGAGGATAAAATGACAACACTCAGGGGTGCATGATGTTACAGGGGCTAGCACTCTTGCCTCAGAGACAGAAATTCCTGTTTTAAATCCCATCTGGGTCTTTTTTGTGTGGAGTTTTTGCATGTCCTCCTTGCATATGTGTGGGTTTTTACTAAGACTCCGGCTTCCTCCCACAGTCCAAAAAACACACTTCATAGCTCAATTAGTGATTGTATATGATTGTTTGTCTGGACAATTTTACTGTTCAGAGTGTACCCTGCCTTTGCCCTTCAGAAGGTGGGTAGGCTCTTGCATCTCCATGGCTCCCAATGGGAATAAAGAGGGTTCAGAATTTTTTTTTAACAATTGCCATTTCTAATCAGCTCTCAATCAAATTTGTGCTTGAAGAATAGTTATTCGTCTGATTTCTTCTGCCATGCCAAGCTAGGCTTTGCTCTCGAGAGAATTAGTAGGCTCCTTCAACCACAACTTGTTACTTCTGCCCTATGGGACTTCAATTGCATAAAAAAAATAAAAAAATTGCTTCACTTCCATCCACAAGAGATAAGATGTCCCCACTTAAGCAGACCACACTGCAATCACACCCAATTGATTTTTTTGTGTGGTTTGCTAAAGTGAATCATCATCATCTCACATGATAAGAGCTTTGAAATGTGGTCTGTCTTCTGATGAATGCATTCACACTGTGGAAGGAATGTAATCTAATGATTGCATCCACTGACATGACTTCTTCAGAGGTCATTCTGATATTAAGATGTGGGATTTTGCAGCCTCCAAGAGCTTTTTTTATGTAAACTATGAGTGGCCTCTAAATGTGAACATAAACACAATACCAAAGTGACTGCAAACTTATATGGCTAGGTGATGATGAGCACATCTATTTTTGATTTTACTATAATATTAATAACTGACAAATTAATAAAAATAATCAAAAAGCTATTTGCAGAAAATTATTTTAAGTTTTGCTCAATTTGCATACATAGACATTGGGAGAAATCATTTGATTGTTATTTTATGAGAAGTGTACTTTGTTGAAATGTAGGGTTTAAAAACATCTCAAATGCAACATATTCAAATGACTGAACATGAATATATTGTCAGTGTAGTATCCAGTTAGAAATATTTTGATCATTTTTTACTATTTTAAGTTTTTTTACTTAACATTCCCTTCCATAGGTTAATTAAAGCACTTTGTTAAATTTTGGATTTATTCCTTTTGTGGATGGTGGGCATGTCATTTGTTTGTGTGGCGTGGTTGGACGCAGATGTTTTAAAACATCACACATTGCAAAATCGTGAAGACACTTTGCACCTAAGAGCAAAACAGTCCTTTGACCGACCCGTACGTGTTGTTGTCCTGTAACCTAGTGTTTTTCAACCAGTGTGCCTCGGCACACTAGTGTGCCGTAAGATATGGTCAGGTGTACTGTGGGAAATTACCCATTCACTGATCTAAAAATATTTTCCATCTTCAGGATATCAGCTCTGTGTTCATCCAAACAGGTCCTGATAAAACACTGAGGAGTTAAGAATATGAAAGATCATAAAATACTTGTTTTCTTTGTTTATTTGATTCTATTAAAGACATTTTGATAAGAATGGCGGTCCCGCAATTTAGCCGCAGCTTTTCGGAAAAGTCCCCCCCTTTAACTGTCTCCACCAATTATTCTTCGAGGCTTAATCATACGTCATCAGTCTGACCAATCAGAAGTGGTTAAAGTCTTCACTTCCTTGTTCCGATTCTGTTCATAAAGTTTTTTGGTTCCAACAAAAATACCAGCTAAAGCTCGTCTTTAGCGGTGTAGCTTTCCACAGAATCCGGTATCAGAACGTGGAACAAGTGAACAAAACAATAAAGCTTAGTGAAGTGAGTCTGTCTGCGATCTTAGGCAGTTTCGCACTACATCTCCCATGATGCATCGGGTTAAAGTGACAGCATCTCGGCGTACAATGAGTCTTCCCTGTTAAACATCTTAAAACCACAACAAACACACAAAAAGTTTCTTCTTGGTGAAATCTTCTTGGTGAAATCAAAAGGTCAACAGTTTAGTTCTCCTTCAAGGTTTGTGTTTATTAACAGCCAAACATCCCAGAGTTTGGTCCAAGTCATCTTTCTAACTGAAGCACTTTTCTAATAACATCTGAATTATTTTATATGGTAAACTTAAGTAAAAGTAATAACAACATTTAAGAAACAGGATTAAGGTGAAGTGGCCAACAGACACAATTAAACTAAATCGAAACAATTTAATCATCTAAAAAAAAAAAAAAAAAGCATTTTTGTCAAAGTTTTCAAAGACTTCATCTTTGATTAACCCTTGTGCTATCCTAGGCACTTTAATGTTGGGATTTGGGTCATCTAGACCCACTAGACAGTGCTCTGAACCTTTTTTCTTCAATGATTTGTGATCTTCACTGGTGTCCATGGATTACATGAAATCTTTCCACCTTTATCCACCTTTGTCATGGTAGGAATAACACCTCAATGTAAGGGTGGAATCATCTAAGATAGCACAAGGGTTAAGCCAGTGCTTCTCAATTATTTTTTGCAAGGTCCCCCCTAGGAAAAAGAAAATGTTTTGTGCCCCCCCCCAACCCCCCACCTCACACACACACTCACCGCAGTGACTTTGAATAAGATCAGTATCTATAAACATTGTGTAAGTATAACTAAAGTTGTATTTTTTAACATTCATCAAAAGAAAAAAAGCAATATAAATCCACTTTCAATAAATATTAACTTTATTTAGCCACAGGAACCCTGTTATAGTCTAGAATCGAAAAGAAGCTTGAAGTGCCTGAAATAAAAAGAATCAGTCAATCATTATTTAAACTAGAAACATTTTGACCAACTGAACCATTTGATTCTAAGAAAAATAATTAAATCAATAAATTTTAAATTTAAATTGATCTGAAACATTAACACAGCAGCACAAATATATTTAATGTTTTTAGTCTGAAGAAATAGGTGAAAAAACATTGTGCTGATGTTTTTTCTAAATAGGATTATTTATGATCTCAAAAAATGGGGGCTGCTTTCCTGCATTACTTGCTGTCTTTAAGTCAAATACTGACACTAACTAAAGACAGGCAGACAAAGAATACATTCATGGAAAATACAGATACGTCATGAAAATGTCTACAATAGTTGATAAAGAATGGCATTAGTAGCATGAGCTGAGTCATCTAAAGGCACGTGATCATCCTGGTGTTGCTCAATCGAGGCAGCGCTTAGCGTGCGCCGTTCCACCTGGCAGCCTGAGCCCACTACCGCTCCCCTCTCACACCCGTGAGCCGCGTGTGACAGGAGACGGGACTAAGCCGCTGCCGCCCCCACCCCTGTTAAATTTGGACCACGGGCAATTGTCCGTATTACCTGTGCCTAAAATCGCAACTACTGCATGCCCCCCCTGGCATCGCATCCTATTTGAGAAGCGCTGGATTAAGACAAGAGTTAAAACTAATAAAACTTCAACATGTTCACTTTTTGCATAGCTACAGAAAATATGTTAGTCTTTGTATAAAATTTAACAGTGATCTTATAATTGTTCAAACATTACAGTTGCCTTTGCACCAACATAAAAAAATGTAAAAATATAAATCACAATTTAGAAAGAATATATATATATATATATATATATATATATATATATATATATATATATATATATATATTTTTTTTTTTAAGGTTGCACAAAATTGCATGTTAATACACTGAAGGGAAAAACAACTATCAGGGTAAAATGTCAAATAATTTAGTTGAAAATTATTACTGAAAAACTAAACCATTATTACATCTTTTAGAAAAAGCATTGCGGAGGGACTGTACATCAATTCAGACTATTGAGTTTTTCTGTCAGGAACCGGTGGTGGAGGACCCAAAATGCAGGAGAGTGACCGGAAAGAAAACAGTTAACAAACAAACTGAAACATGACCAGTGACAAAACAGAGCAGATGACCTGACATGGATGAACAGAAACCAATACACTTAAATAGGCTGAGGGTAATTAACTGAACTGAAGACAGCTGTGGATCATGAACCTGACACTGGAGTGACTGACAAATAGAAAACCAAAAACATGACCAACAACAAAACCAAACCACTGAATCCCAAACACCTCTAGGAAGGGACCTGGAGGAACAGAAAAGAAAAAAAAAACGAAAAAAAAGTCCAGAACACAGTTCGGGTTCCTGCAGTTGAGCAGAAGTGAGGGATGACAAACCCCTCTTTAGAAGCAGACATGAAGAGGAGCGCTCCCAGCGACTCTCCCAAGAGACAGGACACCTGAATGGGAGCAGCTCCGGTGACCCTCCTCTCGAACAGGAAACATGGCCAATGGGGATGAACGGTGATCATCCTCAGGGATGGGGAACATGATGTGGCCCCGGCGACCCTCCTCAGGAACAGACATGAAGAGGAGCGGGCCCTGGAGACGAAACAGGGAACATGAAGGAGCAGTCCTGGCGACCCTCCTCAGGAACAGGCACATGAAAAGGAGCGGCCCCAGTGACCCTCCACAGGAACAGGATGCTTGAAGGATGGTCCCAGCAATCCCCTCAGGAACAGATAGGCTTGACGTGAAGTACATTGCATGAACAATGCTGCAGGAACTCAGCTGGCGTGGCATGGAATGGCATGACAATAACTCTACTGCTGGGTCCAAGGTGGTCAGGTCATTCTGTCATGAACTGGTGGTGGAGGACCCAAAATGCAGGAGACCAGGATTGGTGACAGGAAATAAAACATTTAATTAACAAACTGAAACATGACAAAACTATGGGGAGAAACAAACAGATGACCCAGAGCAGATGACCTGATAAGGATGAACAGAAACCAAGACACTTAAATAGGCTGAGGGTAATAAACTGAAGACAGCTGTGGATCATGAACCTGAAACTGGAGTGACTGACAAATAGAAAACCAAAAACATGACCAAGAACAAAACAAAACCAATGAATCCTTACATTCTCCTTTTATAATTTTTGGATGCTGGTGTGCCACGGGATTTTTGTCAAGGATAAAGTGTGCCTTGGCTCAAAAAAGGTTGAAAAACACTGCTCTAACCCTCCATATCACATGTACATAATGGTGCAAACACAATAAATAAATGAATGAATGAACGAAATAAAAGAAGCTGATTGTTTTCATTGGAAGTTAAAATAGAGAAAAAAAACTTTTAATAAATTAGACATCTTACAAACTGAAAAAAGACATGTAAATGTGAAATGTTTTCATGTTTAAATACCAATGCAAATTTAATGTGCACTTTAGCACACATTTAATCAGTTTTTTCCAATGTTTTTTTTTTTTTTGAACATATTGAAACCATAACAAACTCACTATTCTAACCTTCCTTCTGGTTTACTCTTTACAAATAATGTATATTGCATTTGGCCTGATAACCAAAGCTAGGCAATTAACTGCAGTAAGCAATAGGTTGCACTGTTGCAATACACTATTACATGTAATTGATGAAATAAAATCAAATTTTATTTATAAAAAGCACTTCTCAAGCTTTTCAAAAGCTCAAAGCGCTTTACAATATAATTAAAACAGAGGCAGAGAAGTTAAAATAAAAACCCATATTAGTCAAATGCACTACATTTTTTGACAATTGTCAGCATGTATTACATTTACACATGTACTTTTTTTTATTTTAAAGAGAAATGCAATCACTTTTAGGCATGTATGTTGGCAATAGTCTGACCAACACACATTCTAATAACTTGCTTACTCCTGGGGTGAGAAAAGCCAAGACAAGAGCCAGAATAGAGGCCTTGGGATATGTGTGGGCATTCAGCATCTTCACATTCTTGTGAGTATGCTGGATGTGGGGTTGATGATGGTGTAAACTCATAACTCGTAACTTGGATGAGCAACTGTCTGTGGGCTTGACTGATTGTGCTGTTATCACTGCCTGACCATTACGTCCATCACTATCAAAAAAGCAAGTTTAGTGCCCATATTCAGAAGTACCTGAGACTGTTTTGCAACATTTAAAAGAAGGCATCTTTATGATTAATTGTATTTTTTTTTTTTTGCTTCAACAGACTTGGTAGCTGCAACTCATGATTATTACGTCTTCTCACACCGAAAGTCTGGAAGTGAGAAGACAGATTGCATTGGAACCAGGTCAGATTGCCATCCTCACACAGATTGAAGCATCTGCAAGCAGCAAGATAAAGGATTGAGTTGGAAGTGGATCCAAAAAAATCTCCTCAGAAAGATGATCTCTCTGCAGAGGATTGGTTGACACTGATGAGTCTTTATTCCGGCAACCGTTTGGGCTGGGATCTGTAATCGTTTTAGTCCAAAAGTTCAGATCATTGCCTGCTGGATAATTTTTAGTTTTACAGTTTGGTCGTAAAGAAGACATATTGTTTTATGGCTGTTATTTTTTTATATATCTGTTATATTTTCTTCTCGAGAAGAGATGGCGTCGTGAACGGACGCCTGTTGGCATAGCTCCTGTAATCGCTTTTTTACTCAAGTCTGTAATTATCGTCTCCTTTCCTTTTTTCTCACTTTTTTTGTTGTTCTTCTATTATTTCTGTCATTTTTCCATTTTTTGTGCTTTTTATTTACTTTTTTCTCTCGTTATTATTCTCACATCGGAGGGAATAACAATGGAAAGCATGGCCATTGTTTACACGCGCGACCAGCTGCTGGCCCTGAGAGAGCCAAGCCTGTTTTATGGAGCTCGGCATGAGATTCCGAAGGAGTTACGGAGGAGACGTCGGGGTCGCAGAGCCGGGACTCACGTTAAGATGAACAGAAGGAGATTAGAGCCTGTCGTGCCTGCAGTCATTATGGGGAATGTGCGCTCACTGGCCAACAAGACCGAGGAGCTAACGACGCTAATGAACACCCAGACGGAGTATCGGGAATGCAGCCTACTGAGCTCCACCGAGACGTGGCTGCACTCCCACATACCGGACAGCAGCGTCGCGGTTTCCGGTTTTACGACTGTGAGAGCGGACAGAGATGCAGCCGGCTGCGGTAAGAAGAGGGGAGGCGGGATTGCTCTCTACGTGAGTGAGCGGTGGTGTAACTCCGGACACGTCTGCGTGAAGGATTGACTCTGCACGCCGCATGTGGAGCTGCTGGCGGTGGGACTCCGGCCTTATTATCTGCCGAGGGAGTTCACATCGGTTGTGGTGGTGAAAGTTTATGTTCCTCCATCCGCCGATGCTGAGGCCGCCGCTGACGTCATCACTACCACCGTTTCCCGCCTGCAGACACAGCAGCCTAACTCTTTCTGCAGCTTCACTGGGGACTTCAACCACATCAACATGGACAGAACGCTTGGGGACTTCACTCAATGTGTGAACTGTCCCACCCGGGAAAATAAAACTCTGGATCTGCTGTATGCAAAGAATGCATACAGAGCCACAGCCCTCCCCCCCTCGGCAGGTCTGATCATAACCTGGTTCACCTCATCCCAAACTATATCCCTATTGCCCTGCGGGAATGTGTCCACATAAAGGCTGTGAGGAGGTGGACCCCAGAAACGGAGCAGGCCCTGCAGGACTGTCTTGGGTCCACGGACTGGGACGCTCTATGCACGCCTCATGGGGAGGACATTGACGGCATGACGGACTGCATCACGGAATACATTAAATTCTGTGAGGAGTCCGTTGTGCCTACTCGAACTGTTCGATGCTTCCCCAACAACAAACCCTGGATTAGCTGTGACCTGAAGAACCTCCTGAACAGAAAGAAGAGAGCATTCAGGTCTGGAGACTGGGAGGAGCTGAAGAGGGTGCAGCACCAGCTTAGGGATCAGTTGAGGAACGGGAGAGATTCCTACAGGAGGAAGCTGGAATCCAAACTCCAGCAGGACAACATGAGGGCGGTGTGGTCTGGAATGAAGAAGATCACAGGATGTGGGGGGAGAAGCAGACCCATCACAGGCAGCAAAGAGAGAGCTGACGAGCTTAACACCTTTTTCAATAGGTTTAGCTCTCTGAATGCCTCAGCCCCCCCCCCCCCACCTCCACCACACCACCCCCCCGCTCCTGCTGCCTCTCAGCTATCTGAGCTATCTGACCTCCCCCCTCATGAAACCCCCACACCTCCTCACCTTCCTCCCCCCTCTAATACACCACACCTACTGGGCCCACAGTCCATCACCCCTCCCCCCAGTCCAACCCCCCCCCCCCCCCCCTCCCTGTTTGACTGTAAAGGCCCGTACACACCGGGACGAATATTTGTCTGGCGTTATTCGCCAGCGTTTTTCGCCACGTTTTTTGTGTTCACACCCAGGCGATTTTTGCTGACGATGAGCCGAGCGAACATGCAATTTCATTCCCTGACATTAGATGGCGCTTAATGTAAACAGAAATACTCCTGTACACAAGGTGGCGCTGCGCAACTTTACGCTTCTCAAAGTCGCTTTTCACTCAGAAGAAGAGAGCAAGTATTTACGCGCTTGTCAGACTAATACAAAGAAACATGAATATTTCAAGCACCAGTAGCTCCAACTGGTGCTTGGTTCGGGGATATTTTAGAATGTCCGTCATTATTTCTTCGCGGCAGTGTAGACGCTACTTGGCTTCTATCTTCTTCGCTGGTAAGTGTGCTCAGCAAGGCAGTTTTGTGTTTGAGCGCCCCCAAGTTGTGTTTTACTGCAACTTCAGAAGCTCCAGACACGTGTGCAAAAGCGCCGTTCTCATTGGTCGAATAGATTTCGACGCGAGGCGTCAAAAAAAAAAAACGAACCCGAGGCATTTTTTTTTTTGACGCTTTGACGCGTGGCGTTTTTTCGTGCACACTCTCATTGGTGCCCTTTGTTTAGTCACGAGGCGTTAAACCTCGGCGAAATTCGTCCCGGTGTGAACGGGCCTTAACAGCCTGCCAGGTGAAGAAGCAGCTGGAGAAACTTAACCAGCACAAAGCAGCCGGCCCGGATGGCGTCAGCCCTCGTACTCTGAGGACCTGTGCCCACCAGCTGTCTGCGGTTCTCCAGCATCTCTTCAACCTGAGCCTCAGACTGGAGAGGGTGCCCCTCCTCTAGAAGACCTCCTGCCTGGTCCCCCTTCCTAAGAAGACCTCTCCATCTCCATTTGTGGAGTGGGCTGGAGAGAATCACCTGCTGCTCAATGTGGACAAGACCAGGGAAATGGTGATCGACTTCCAGAGGAAAAGGACAGTCTTACAACCCCTCTGCATCCTGGGCAAGGATGTGGAAGCGGTGGAGGAGTATAAATATCTGGGTGTGACTATCGACAGCAGACTGAGCTGGAGGAGCCACAGCCCTGCTGTGTACAAGAAGGCCTGCAGCAGACTCTACTTCCTAAGGAAGCTAAAGGCCATTTAATGTGTGCAGCAAGATGCTGGGGATCTTCTACCAGTCTGTGGTAGCCAGCACCTTGTTCTCCTCCGTGGTCTGTTGGGGAAGCAGCATTGCAGTCAGTGACACCAAAAGACTGAACAAGGCGATCAGGAAGGCGGGTTCTGTCATTGGCTGCAAACAGGAAACTTTTGAAGCAGTGATGGAGAGTGTGGCAGTTTCCCCTGATTGAAACTCCACACAGGAACTCAAACATACAGACACACACACATCATATACTCAGGGACTAAGCTAATGCTGGTTGGGTGGGTGCACACATTCAACCATTTAAAACATCTTAGCAAGTTCCTGATAGCAACACACACTGATATACACACTGTTAACTCCTTTATTCCTTTATTATTTTGGGTGCTTTGTTTGGGTGTATTATGTTTATGTATTTTTGTATGTCTTACTGACTTGTGTCTTACCTTTTTCAGTTTCATTTCCTGGGTCAAAGGACCCAATCTCTGGGTTTGGTAGGCTTTTGTAGGGCCTGACCAAAAATCAGCAATTAACCTCAACTGAAACCACCTGGCCCAGGGGAGGGGCCATGTCTTATAAAAGAGTGTGAATTTTGGTTCATGAGAGAGGTAGTTTGGGTTTCAGAGCATGTATGGACATTGCTGCTGGTTACCTGCTGTAAAATAAAAATAACAGCCATTTTCCCCATTCACAAAAACCTTGTGGAGTGGTTTTTATTGGTCTTGCCTTGGACCTGTCGGTCTCACTCCGGACAGGAGCGTGACAGAGAGGAGGTTACTAAACAAGATCTTTTCCATCATGGACAACCCAGAGCATCCTCTCCACCCTGTTCTGGACAAACAGCGGAGCTCCTTCTCTAGAAGGCTCAGACAGCTCTGCTCCAGAACTGCCCGGTACCAGAAATCCTTCCTGCCCAATACTATAACCCTGTTCAATAACTCACAATGCAGAAGATAACCTTTGCACATTTTTTTCTCTTTCTTTTATTTTGCACATTTCTTTTGCACATCTCTTTGGCTGTCCTGTTGTCTGATGAAACAAATATTGAACTGCTAGTCAAAATGTGCTACATTATGTTTTGAGAAAAAGTGGTGGGGGTGTGAGTGTTACAACCCTCAGCATAATGTCATACACCCGTACTGATGCACTCCATGAAACAGAGAGCATGATGGTAAAAGGACATTATGTGGACAAATAATAACATCTCAACACATGAGCTAAAAACGTTAGTCTTGGGAAAAGATCAGTCTAACTAATGGACTATGCCTCACAAATGTGTGGGAAGTTTGGGGACCACAGTGAAAAATTATTTTGAATGGCTTTTATTTGGTTCTTCAAATAAAAGTGCATAGACACAAGAAAAACTTTAAGCTATCCTGAGGCTCAAGAGTTCATGCAGTTGACATTCTTGTCTTACAAAATGTAGCCCAGACTACATTCTTAAAAAACGTAGTGAACTCACTTTTATTAACCACAAAACCTCACAGAATATCGTGCAATTGGGCGTCATCTTGTCTTAAAAAGACTTCACAATAGCGCTTTTTTTTTCTTTTTAGGATTTTTGTTGATTTTTAAACCTGGCTGGCTCAGTCGGTATAGCATGAGACTCTTAATCTCAGGGTGGTGGGTTTGAGCCCCACGTCGGGCGATGACTTGACTGAAGCTGTCAGTATGATTTCAGTTAAGCTATTTGTTTGTTGTGCCATTGCACAAGCAAAATGGTCCTGAGGTCATCTTCCAAGACCCCCCTCCAATAAGCTTCAGTTACTCCACCAGGAATCCTTGGTTTGGTTGCTAAGAATCACTAAAGGTCTTTGATGACCCTTAAATGATTAGTTTTTTAACGTCAATGTTCAGCAATCATTATGAAACATGCCAATTCTTTGCAAAAGGATCATTGAAAAATGTTTGTATGGACACAGAATTCCTCAGCAAGCTGCATTGGATGAAGGAGACAGAGGCTTACACCTCTCTTTAGCACAACCTTGAGATAGGGGAAAAACATCAATGACTAGCAAGAACTAAGAACCAAATTAGCTAAACTGCATATAGGGAGTGATGTTGTCAAGGTACACCAAGTCACAGATGCTTGCTCAAGACAAGACATTTCACCAAATCTTGCCTTTGATGGTTCAGTGTCGCACTAGCATCCCCTGTTAGCAGAAGGCCTGAGTCACAATGGGTCCCTTTCAAGGAGTCTGTGGGACATGGTATATCCATAAAGAGGCCTGGAAAACTGCTGCTCCAATTCCCTTCGATAGCTCAGATGGTAGAGCGGAGGACTGTAGATGAAGCGGGACAGGTATCCTTAGGTCGCTGGTTCAATTCCGGCTCGAAGGAAGAGCTTTCACTTAAGGTGTGCTGACTGTCTTTTTTCTTTGGCAAATGGACCTTTGCCTTTCAAATGCCTAAAAAAGCAAAAGAGGATCTTTGCACTCTGCGGGCCACGTGCATACAAATGCATGGGGCTAGTGGCGCAATGGATAACGCATCTGACTACGGATCAGAAGATTCTAGGTTCGACTCCTAGCTAGCTCCGCTTTTGGTCACCTCCACATTGCTAAAATGAGCAATTAGCCAACCCACACTGCAAATCATGAAAATCCCAAAAGACACACTCAACAATCACCCTGTTTCTAGACCCAAAGCTTACCCTCACCTTGTCTTTCACAGAAAAGATCTCATCTTCCGTCACATTCGAGTGCCTCTTTCGGCTTTTATGGCCACCATTTTGCACAATCTTTCAGACATCATATTTGCACAAGTGAGCTGTTATCTGATAATCTTCGCTATCTTGTTGCATGCGCCAAAACAATTTCACCAGAAGGTTGAATGTACTCAGCTGTAAACGCAATAGATGTGTCGTTCACATCTCATTGGATTGGTATCTTGTTTTTTTTTTCTTCAAGGGCTCTGAAAGCTTTTCATGCCTGGCTAGCTCAGTCGGTAGAGCATGAGACTCTTAATCTCAGGGTCGCGGGTTCGAGCCCCACGTCGGGCGATGACTTGACTGAAGCTGTCAGTATGATTTCAGTTAAGCTATTTGTTTGTTGTGCCATTGCAAAAGCACAAGTAAAATGGTGCTCAGGGGCCTGTTTCACAAAAGTAGGATAAGGGATTAAGCCAGCATATCTTGGTGATCCTGGCTCAATTGATCCCCAATCCGGTTGCACTAAAGCTGGATAGGGGGCAGGAGGATATGTTATGGTATAAATTACCATGGAGATTTATTCTGTGGAGCTAGCCTGCTCCAGACCAGGCTAAATTCCAGGATCTATTTAATCTCATCCCTAACATCAGTCAGCAGTCGCCTCAAATGGAAACCAATAGTTATTTCACTGCTCACTGTACATTGTTATCACATATAACTAGACCCACTGTCATTATTTAAACGTTTGTGATCATTAATTTCAATCATTTTGGATAAATAATGAGCTTTAGATGATGTTGCTATCATTAGATAATTTACCGTTTCCCATAGACTATAAGGCTATATGTAAAATGATAGAATATTAGGGCCACAGAGGGGAAAAAAAGACAAGTCATAATATTATAACCAGTTGTTTTAAAGGAGGATAGTTGTTAAAATGACAGATGTGGGGCATTTCGTGAAATTGTACCTCAGTATGGTTTCTTAAACGAAGACATGCTGATGTGCCAGAATATGAAGTATCACATTGTCATAACTATCGAAACTGTAAAAAGAATATGTTGCTTTTCTCCAGAAAGAACCAGTCTCATAAATTTATGACTTTATCCTTTTTCCTCAGTGGGGCCCTAGTACTCTGTCATACAAAATAATACACATTCCATTAAAATATGAAAACACAATGTGTAACATTATGTTCATTTATTGAATAAGGATAAAACAAAGCAGGTAAACTACACTCAAAAAACGTTCACTTTGAATGAACATAAAAAAATTATGGAAATGATTTCCACATGATTAGATAGCGTTACTTGAACAAAAATGAATCATATTGGTCCTACTTAATGTACTTAGGTTCAAACTAATAAATTTAAGTTGATTCAATCTAAATACTGCAGTTGGACCCAACTTTAAATTAATATTGTTGCTCACTCTTAAAAGATAAAAGTTGATCCAACTTAATTGAATCACTCCAATTGGTCACACCTCATTAAATTAAGTTTATTCAACTTAAATTTGTATGACTACCTAACAAAATTTATGTTGATATTACTTAATTTTTTGCTTTAATCTTATTTATACATCTGACAATGATAAGGTTTTCCAAAGTTTCTACCAATGGGTCTTTTAATTTTTACATCAAAGACATGTAATGCGCAGTAATGTCCCACATGACAAGACAGGAGTTCAAATAATGCAAATTCTGTTTTAAGTTACATGAACAGTTTACCGCACAAGGGGTTTGGTCATCATCCTCTCCCACACTCTAACTCATGGTGCAGAAAAGATATAAAACATGTCAGTTTAAATCACTAGTTAAAACAGAGTAAAACAGCTAGACAATAAAACCCATGGACAAAAACTCACACTTAGACCCCAATCTGCCCAGATAGACAAAGAAAATGGAATCCCACAATTCCTTGCGATTACTAATGTATCCAATTCAACGGTATCATGTTGGATCAACATGATTAAAATTAGTAACTTTTAAATGGATTATTTTTATGTATGATCGACATGATTCATTCACGTAAGATTAACAAACATAACATTTTCTGGTTGAAATGACAAATTACATTTTCATAAAATTAATTGGTTGGTAATTTAATTTAAAAAAATCTTGAGTGTGCTTTATCACTATGGCGGTGTTGCCTTTCTTCTTAATTATATCTTTTACCTCCTCGTATGCGTATGAGGATTTGTGCTTCCGACGGGGAAAAGTACGCGGCTCTAGTTGCCATGGTAAATCAGTTTATCTGTGATCTGTGGAGGGGTCTGTTTGAGTGAGCCGTGAGCGCGCACCTATCCAGGATTGGTTACACCTGGCTTGATGAATCCGTGTCTGCTCATCCTGGCTTGGTCTTTGTACAACCAATTAAGCCTGGACGCACATGTTTTGGATTCATTGAGCTCAGCTCAGTCATTTATCCCGGATGTCTTAATTCTACTTTTGTGCAACAGGCCCCTGGTCATCTTCCAAGCCCCCACCCCCCCACAATAAGCTTCAGTTACTCCACCAGGAATTGGTTGCTAAGAATCACTAAAGGTGTTTGATGATCCTTAAATGAGTAGTTCTTAACGTGCCTGTCAATGTTCAGCAATCATTATGAAACATGCCAATTCTTTGCAAAAAAATCATTGAAAAATGTTTGTATGGACACAGAATTCCTCAGCAAGCTGCATTGGATGAAGGAGACAGAGGCTTACACCTCTCTTTAGCAGAACCTTGGGATAGGGGAAAAACATCAATGACTAGCAAGAACTATAATCCAAATTAGCTAAACTGCATATAGGGAGTGATGTTATCAAGGTACACCAAGTCACAGATGCTTGCTCAAGACAAGACATTTCACCAAATCTTGCCTTTGATGGTTCAGTGTCGCACTAGCATCCCCTGTTAGCAGAAGGCCTGAGTCACAATGGGTCCCTTTCAAGGAGTCTGTGGGACATGGTATATCCATAAAGAGGCCTGGAAAACTGCTGCTCCAATTCCCTTCGATAGCTCAGATGGTAGAGCGGAGGACTGTAGATGAAGCGGGACAGGTATCCTTTGGTCGCCGGTTCAATTCCGCCGCGAAGGAAGAGCTTTCACTTAAGGTGGGCTGACTGTCTTTTTTCTTTGGCAAATGGACCTTTGCCTTTCATTGGCTGAAAAAGCAAAAGAGGATCTTTGCGCTCTGCGGGCCACGTGAATACAAACGCATGGGGCTAGTGGTGCAATGGATAACGCATCTGACTACGGATCACAAGATTCTAGGTTCGACTCCTAGCTAGCTCGGCTTTTGGTCACTTCCACATTGCTAAAATGAGCAATTAGCCAACCCACACTGCAAATCATGAAAATCCCAAAAGACACACTCAACAATCACCCTGTTTCTAGACCCAAAGCTTACCCTCACCTTGTCTTTCACAGAAAAGATCTCATCTTCCGTCACATTCGAGTGCCTCTTTCGGCTTTTATGGCCACCATTTTGCACAATCAAACAGACATCATATTTGCACAAGTGAGCTGTTATCTGATAATCTTCGCTATCTTGTTGCATGCGCCAAAACAATTCCACCAGAAGGTTGAATGTACTCAGCTGTAAACGCAATAGATGTGTCGTTCACATCTCATTGGATTAGTACCTTGTTTTTTTTTCTTCAAGGGCTCTGAAAGACTTTCATGCCTGGCTAGCTCAGTCGGTTGAGCATGAGACTCTTAATCTCAGGGTAGTGGGTTCAAGCCCCACGTCGGGCGATGACTTGACTGAAGCTGTCAGTATGATTTCAGTTAAGCTATTTGTTTGTTGTGCCATTGCAAAAGCACAAGTAAAATGGTGCTCTGGTCATCTTCCAAGCCCCCCCCCCCACAATAAGCTTCAGTTACTCCACCAGGAATTGGTTGCTAAGAATCACTAAAGGTGTTTGATGATCCTTAAATGAGTAGTTCTTAACGTGCCTGTCAATGTTCAGCAATCATTATGAAACATGCCAATTCTTTGCAAAAAGATCATTGAAAAATGTTTGTATGGACACAGAATTCCTCAGCAAGCTGCATTGGATGAAGGAGACAGAGGCTTACACCTCTCTTTAGCAGAACCTTGGGATAGGGGAAAAACATCAATGACTAGCAAGAACTAAGAACCAAATTAGCTAAACTGCATATAGGGAGTGATGTTGTCAAGGTACACCAAGTCACAGATGCTTGCTCAAGACAAGACATTTCACCAAATCTTGCCTTTGATGGTTCAGTGTCGCACTAGCATCCCCTGTTAGCAGAAGGCCTGAGTCACAATGGGTCCCTTTCAAGGAGTCTGTGGGACATGGTATATCCATAAAGAGGCCTGGAAAACTACTGCTCCATTCCCTTCGATAGCTCAGATGGTAGAGCGGAGGACTGTAGATGAAGCGGGACAGGTGTTCTTAGGTCGCTGGTTCAATTCCGGCTCGAAGGAAGAGCTTTCACTTAAGGTGGGCTGACTGTCTTTTTTCTTTGGCAAATGGACCTTTGCCTTTCATTGGCTGAAAAAGCAAAAGAGGATCTTTGCACTCTGCGGGCCACGTGAATACAAACGCATGGGGCTAGTGGCGCCCCCGGCCGCTGGTTAGTCGAGCTCGATCTCGGTCATTCTTGGTTGTGATATCCAATCAAATCACTTACTTGCAACCAAGATTCGAACCTCTCCTCCAATAAGCTGTTCTCTAGCGTACGACATCTCGCCCAAGAGTAACCTAGAATTACCCAATCAGTTGCCACGATGAATTTCTGGGGCGATGACAAAGGACTAACCAATGAGATGCAAGAAGAGAGAAGAGCGCTTGCAAAAAAAAAAAGAAAAAAAAAAGAGCGCTTCATTTGCATCTGCGAACATCGCTAAAAGTGTCGGAGCAAGATTTGATCCCGTTTTCAACGCTGATCACGACTTTTCACAGTAAGTACGGAGTTGTCATTGTGAAATTTAATTTTAAATGTTTGTGCTATCGTAATAACACGTTTTTGCTGATGGTATTACCTGTTGTACTCCGCTAGAAAGGTTGTTTTCCTTTGGTCATTTACAGTAAGTGTCCTCCATTGTTGTTGTTCAACCAGCGGGGTTTTTCCACTAACCGTGTAGTAAAATAACAAGTAAATCTTTTTTAATCGTCTGAAAGCGAGGCTAACTGAAATGTGTAACCGAACTTTTAGCAAGCAGCGGTGTTTTTCACGTTTGTCATTTACTGTATTAAAAACGTCAGGCCAAAAATAAAATCAGAGCATCAGCTGCTCAAATATGAATAATAACCGGACCTTTTACGTGTCGATTGCTGCTTCTTTGTGTTTGTTATTTGCCTTTCGGCCGCATGTTTTACTAGCGAGTACTTTAACACATGCACACGAATACTTTTATTTGTTCAAAGTTATTTTTGTTGTTTTTATTATTAAACACAAGAAAAATTTATGAATGAATTATTTCGGGAATGAGTCAGACTGTTGTCCTCAAGCTTTGCAATATGTTATTTTCTTTTGTTGTGTTTAATGTTTAGAATAATAGTAATTAATAATAATAATAATTAATAATAATTTAAATTAATAACATTCCGCAAAAAACAAGCAATTGGTATTTAAGAACACACAAAAAAATCAAAGTAAGTAATACAAGTATCCATCCAATCAAATAAAACTGGATAAAAGCCTTCTGTAGCATTTTATTTTTTCATCTTGTGTTTGCACAGCTCATTTTATGGTTTACAATCTGCTTTTCTCATTTGATTCATTCAGCTTTTATGATGGAACCCAGATTCAGAAGACTGGCTAGTGGCATTCTGAATTTGTCAGACTCATCTGAAGCCTATTCCTATAAGAAGGCAAAAAAAGGAAAGCCATGGATGAAGCCCTTGTCCCCAGAAGCAGTACTGGAAAAGGCAACAAAGAACCTGCTGGATCATCAGGGAGATCTTTCCAACAGAAAGCATCTTCTTGGCTTCTTTGAGATCCAGTTTGGTATTTTCCAGGGCCAGACATTCAAATGGCTGCTGGAAAATGCTTTAGGTTATGCTGCCTACCTTGTTGCTGCTATGAAGAGAGATCCAACAGGGGGTAGTAAAGACACCAAGGATCATGCCAGCAACAAAGAAAGTTTCAGAGAATACATGGAAATGTTTCCATCTGCCAAAACTGCTGTGGCGATGAAAGAGGAGCAGTGGTCACGAGAGAAGACACAGCCTAGTTTGTCCAGCCAGCCGGAACCATCGATGGCATCCTCTTCTTCTCAGACTCCATCAACGTCTAATCCTTCTGCTGCAAGACCTCCCAGTTCACCATCACACCCCAAAACTCCTCAGCCCATCTCCACCGCGTCTCTCTCTTCCCTATTAGTGGGTAATTTGGCCAAGGACAGAAACATTGAGAAAGCTGTAAAAAGGCTGGCGTCCCCATTTAAAGTCAGACCCTGTAAGAAAACAATTCTCTTTTTTTCCAAACCCTGAGTTACATTAAATCTTATTGGCAGTGGATGTTAATGCTGTGTTGTTGTTGTTTTTCAGCTTTGATACATGCACGGCCGCATTCCACATCCACAACTTTGAACAAGCCAGCTGGATCCCTTTCTTCCTCACCTGCGCTTGTAGGATCCCCCTTCACCCTCGAAGCCTCCCCCTCCTCCTCCTCCTCCTCCCTCCCAGTCGCAGGACCCTCTTCCCCACACCCAACTGTGGAAACCTCCATCAATCCTCCACAGACACCACCAGCCTTTGGCCCTAAAGCCAGTGAGCAGTTCTCCACCGCTGCAGGTCCAAAAACTCCCACCACATTTCCACCCGTGTCGAGTGAAGTGGACGACAGCACGCTTCTGGCAGAAGCACTCAGATGGGATAAATCTCCCTCAGCAAGTATGTACATTTTATATAGAATTTTTTATGTATTTACTCAAGCATGCATTTAAAGAAAAACACACACACACACACACACACACCACTGACACAAACATTTTTATTTATATATTTAAACAAAACCCTTTTGCATTTGCTCTGACTGAAAAAGCTTTAAGGTTTAAGTGTCCCCTGAAATTTTAAATTGTATCCAAGCACAAATTCTATTAATAGACTTTTTTACCTTCTCTTTTTCCTTTCAGCACAAAGAGTGTGTCTTCCAGCCGGCTGGCTTCACACACTGCCTGAGGTGGACCAGAGATGGATGTCCAAAGCTCTTTTCAAATGGACAGCGCAAGGACATCCTGAACTGGACTTCAGCAGGGTGGACAGACTGTGGTGGTATCCTCCACAATTCCCATTGCACGTCACCAATGTCCCTCAGCCCGAAGACTATTTTGGCAGCCCCCTCTTCCTTTGGATGCCCCGAAAACTCTGGCAAGTCAAGCTGACATGTCCTCATTCAGATTGTCACAAAGGGCTTCTGACCTCATCTGGTGTTCATCAGAAGATCAGGCAAGTTATTTCTCTGGACATAACTTATTTTGTGGCATCTGAATATTTAGTTTGCAAAATATGCAAAAGAAAGGTCATCAGCTGGAGCCATGCCATCGTCTCCCAGCTGGATGTGGGGCACAGGGGGCAGTTTCCCTGCATCCTCACATCCAAGCTTGCCTGTGACCTGAGGGTGGTCACTTTGATGCGCCAGAGGGGTCTGGGAAACAGCAGCAGCCAGATTAGGAAGAAGGTGCAGGAGAGTCATTCAGAAGTGTGGCTGAAGAAGACTGTCCAGTACCTGACGGACTGTAAACAAGTCAAAGGGGCTGTTGAAAAGGGTCTCATAAGACCAGTCACGTTTTCACCTCCCCCTCCAATGCCTATTGTTCCAAAGCACAGGTGGCTGATGCAGGTCTACGCCCAAGATGTTCTCCAGAGGCTGACTGAGGTCAAGGCCTCAGTGACATCAACTTATGGACGCATCTTGAAGCTGGACTCCACCAAGAAAGTTGCTCGGAAACTGGCTGGAAGGGGTTTTGGAACAGCGACCTGAGCAACAAATGTTGGCAATGAGCACGGCCAAATAATAATGTCTGTGCTCACTGCTAGCGAAGGTTTTGGCCTGGGGCCAATGATCGAAGGACTCATAGGGAGATATGCAGTGGCTGGGGTACCTCCCCCTGAAGTGCTTTACGTCGACAGAGACTGCTGTGGAAACACGCTTCTTCGACGAATGTTCCAGAAGTGGAAAGACCTTAACATCCGCCTGGACATATGGCACTTCATGAGAAGGTTTTCGGTGGGCTGCACCACGGATTCACACCAGCTGTATGCGTCCTTCATGAGGCGCCTCAGCCACTGTCTCTTTATGTGGGATGAGGAAGATCTGACAGCCCTCAAGATCGCAAAGCGCTCCGAACTCTCTGCCAGGCTCACCAATCCCTCAGATGCTGACGTGCTGAGGTCCATTAGCCGCAGTGAGTTAGCCCTGCACTGCAGGAGAACGACACGTGGCTCTCAGGAGACTCTGGCTCTCATCAAAAGCCTCATCCAAGCTTTTGATGGGGACACTCTGGGGGTCCCTCTGATCAACTCGGAACGCATGGCTGGCATTTTAGCTGCTCAGGCAAAACATGTGGCCTGCATCCAGGACCCCGCAGGCATCCAGCTGTACACCAGGACGGGAACAATCCTGAAAGGAGGACATCGTTTGCCCACATACCGCTGTGCCAGAGGTTCAACATTCCTTGAATCTTTTCATCTTCACCTGAATAGGTTCATCCCTGGTAAGTTGTTCTTTTATCTTTCCTTGAAACACAAAAATCCTAAAATATTGTAAAAAATATAGAAAGCCATATGTATTTATGCATGGAAACGTGTGTTTTGTTTTTTCCATGGATACTACAGGCACCCTGGCAAGTGATGTCTTCTTCCAGGCCTACCTGTTAGATGGGCTGGCCAGGTGGAATGAAGACCGCGCTGTAGCCGCCACATCAGACAAGCAGCAGCAGCCATGCTCCTACGACCATCTCCTGCGGCATGCTGCTAACAGTTTGTCTGAGGAGGTCCTTGGCCAGGAAATTGTTCCCTATACTGGGCCAAGGAAATACACAGGTATGCACACTTTTTTTGAAAAGAACTTCAAAACCTTTTTTCTTCTTCTAATGAGTGCTTTGCCTTTTACAGGTGAACTTCTAGGGGTGGAGTACCTTTACCAGCAAACTGGTAAAGTTCTCCAAGATTACAGACAGGCTGTTGAAGAGTCGGAGACAATGGACATGGAGATTGAAGACAGCTTCAATGAACCCGAAGAGTTTGAAGACTTCACTGTGGCCACTTTGGAGCCAGTGAGGACCTTCACAGTCTCTTCAACGTCATCCTTGGCACCCACCAGCAGTCTGTCAGCTCCAGACCCTCAGCCTGGCCCCTCTTGGTCTCCTCCTCCTCCTGAGGGTCCCTCAGCGAGTGCGACACACTCAGCGCCTGGACCTACATCACCATCTCCCTCTTCATCACCTTCCGCCACCACCTCTGTTCCCCCTTGTGTCTTATCCCCCGCTGAACAGAGCAGTGAGTTTAGTTCAACTTTTCTATTGAAAAAAGAAAAAGTAAAGTAGTATGTATGTTTTTTATTTATTTACCGGTATTTTGTTTTGCAAATGGGAAAAAGGTCTAGGAGTGCTTTCATTATAAGGATTTATCATGTTACTGTTTATTAAGGGATTTGCTTTTTTCTTTTACAGCCTCCAAAACAGATCTGCCAGCAACCCCTCAACAGTTGGACTCTTCATGTGACGTAAGACTAAGTTCTTTTCAAAAGCATAAATGTCTTTTTTCTTTTAATTTGATTCACTAATTGTTGTTCTTGTTTTATAGGATTCTGTCGGCCCTGACAACGTGGAGGGTTATGGGGCCGTGCAGGAGCTGGCTGATTTCTTGGTCGGCCTCCGGCACAATAACCTTGTGGTGACTGCAGAGGAGTCAAACCGGATCGTTTCCCTGTGGCAGTCATTGGGGGATTATGACAAACAAAAAACGGTTTACTCCCAGCGTCACCAAGCCCACCTGAAGCAGGGTAGATTTAGAGCAACCAAAAAAATTGTAGCCCCCGGCGTTCAAAGCACAAAAAGGTGAGTAGACAAAAAACACAAAAGAGCTGAGCCACCAAAAGAAGTGACACAAAACAAAATGTTTGGCTTTAAAATAACACTTTAAATCATATATCCTTGTTTTTTTGTCCTTGCTTTTCCCCCTCTTTTTTCATTCAGGTGTTTTATCGGGGCTCACAGTCCTGCACAGTGGCCAGACTGCAACCGAGTGTCAGAGGCCATCTTTGTGAGACTCTGTGCCTTGTACCCAAACGCCGTCCGATGCGAAGCGAAGAAGGTTTCTCGGTTCACTATGGTGGTGCGAATGTACAGGACGATTAGAGAGTGTGTCGTCTCAAATGCCAGAATTATGAGCGAGACCACCATCCAGCTCCCAGAAGTAAATGCTGCTACAGTCACACAATGGTAAGTAAATTAGAATGATTTTAATACATGACATTTTCAGTCTATATGAATACATTTTCAACAACATCAAACAGAAAAATATAAGAAGCTGTATTCTCCAGAATGCATAGAGGAAAATCAAAACATTTTAATCAAAAAATAGGATCAAACAATAGTAGGGGGGGCTTTTTCATTTGTCTTGCATCTTATAAACACAAAGGCAGATGGGGCTGTTCCCCTGTTTTGATTCTATTGTTGAACCTTTTTGTTTTGCACATATTTACAGGTACAGCAGGCGGTGCCGGGCACAAGAAAAACTCATTTTAAACCAGGGCATCCCACAACCTGCTGCTTCCATGGCAGCTACAGAAAAACTTCCAGATCCACTCCAGAAAGGAACACCTTTACAGGTGGGGACCTCAGCTCAGCCGCACATTTTTGTGCTTCCGCCCAACACTGCTGGGGAGGCAAAACTTAAGGCAAAGCCACAGCTGCAGGCACTTGCACCCCAATTGAGTTCTACACCCTTCATCATCCCATCAGGATCCACCTCACAGGTTTTGGTTCCTCCCGTTTTAAATGTCCCATTCAGTTTTGTCCTGCCTCCTCCTCCTGCCGTGCCGATCATACTTGCTGTGCCGCCATCACCTCAGCCTCTTTCCAGCACGCCATACACGGCACAACAATACCGAAAGAGGAAAATGGAAGCAGAAAAAATGGGTATTATGAAAAGGAAATACATAAAAAAAACAGAAACCATAATGTGCAGCAAATGCGGTGGAAACAGACAGCCACCATCCCACCGTCAGTACTTTGGGAACTGGTTTTGTGAAGCAACAGAGACTCAGTCATTTGACAATTGGAGGGCTGAGCTACAGAAGCGTGGATATGGGAAAAAAAAGAGAGGAAATGACCCACCACCACCAGCACCACCACTTTAAACAAAAAGCAGTCCTTGCACAGAAAAACTTGCACATCCAAAGCACCTAATGTTTTATACTGGTTTATATAATTTTTTAAACATTGTAATGATGACACCATCTTTTATATATGTTTTCTATAATATTTTGTTGGTGTTTTCTGTAAGAGTTATTGTGTTTTTTAAGCTTCAAGTTGTCGTTCTTGTTTAAAAGGACCACCACCAGCACCACCACAAACAGAGCAGTCCTTGCACAGAAAAATTTGCACATCCCAAAGCACCTATTGTTTTATATTGGTTTATTTTTGTGCTTTTCTATATAGATTTTGTTTTTTCTAAAGTTAAACATTGTAATGATGATACCATCTTTTATATATTTTTTCTATAATATTTTGTTGATGTTTTCTGTAAGAATTATTGTGTTTTTTAAGCTTTGAGTTGTATTTGTCATTTAAATTTGCTATTTCAATATTTCAGTATTTGATCAAAATATAATAATTGAATTTTTGGATAGAAAACTGTCATATGGATGCCATTTACGGAGGTATTTGCATTAAAGAACTTTTACATGAGCACTTGAGTATTTTCATTTGTGTTCATCTTTTAAATCAACAGTCAGATTTTAGAAGATTGTCAATACATTACATCTGTAGTTGTTTTTACACAAATAATTTTATTGTTATGCTGCTGTAGTACATTAATTAGACAATTCATTTTGTTTCAAGATTCAAAGCAAACTTTATTGTCAATCTCTATAATGTTTTCAAATAAAAAGAAATTTAAATTCATTTTCTCTTCAAACTCCAGTCTAAAGGAATCTAACTTCAAATTACAGAATGAAATGACCAACAAATAGGGTGAATATAAATATAAAAAAATAAAGTCACTGTTACAAAAAGGTGAAAAAAAATCTTAATTTTCATATAGTTTATAATTCCATTATTAATGTCATATAGTTTATAACTTTATTATTAACAAATCTCATTTGCTATGAGGCCTGGCAAACTTGGCAGAAGAGGTTAAGAAAGCCACGAGGCCAAAAAAAAAACAGTTCGAACGCGTCCGGTGCGGGGTTCGAACCCGCGGCCTCTGCATGCGTTCCTACAAAACTTGAAAGCTTTACCTCATCTGATGGGCGCAGTCCTTGGCGCCCCCGGCCGCTGGTTAGTCGAGCTCGATCTCGGTCATTCTTGGTTGTGATATCCAATCAAATCACTTACTTGCAACCAAGATTCGAACCTCTCCTCCAATAAGCTGTTCTCTAGCGTACGACATCTCGCCCAAGAGTAACCTAGAATTACCCAATCAGTTGCCACGATGAATGTCCGGGGCGATGACAAAGGACTAACCAATGAGATGCAAGAAGAGAGAAGAGCGCTTGAAGGAAAAAAAAAAAAAAAAAAAAAAAAAGAGCGCTTCATTTGCATTTGCGAACATCGCTAAAAGTGTCGAAGCAAGATTTGATCCCGTTTTCAACGTTGATCACGACTTTTCACAGTAAGTACGGAGTTGTCATTGTGAAATTTACTTTTAAATGTTTGTGCTATCGTAATAACACGTTTTTGCTGATGGTATTACCTGTCGTACTCCGCTAGAAAGGTTGTTTTCCTTTGGTCATTTACAGTAAGTGTCCTCCATTGTTGTTGTTCAACCAGCGGGGTTTTTCCACTGACCGTGTAGTAAAATAACAAGTAAATCTTTTTTAATCGTCTGAAAGCGAGGCTAACTGAAATGTGTAACCGAACTTTTAGCAAGCAGCGGTGTTTTTCACGTTGGTCATTTACTGTATTAAAAACGTCAGGCCAAAAATAAAATCAGAGCATCAGCTGCTCAAATATGAATAATAACCGGACTTTTTACGTGTCGATTGCTGCTTCTTTGTGTTTGTTATTTGCCTTTCGGCCGCATGTTTTACTAGCGAGTACTTTAACACATGCACACGAATACTTTTATTTGTTCAAAGTTATTTTTGTTGTTTTTATTATTAAACACAAGAAAAATTTATGAATGAATTATTTCGGGAATGAGTCAGACTGTTGTCCTCAAGCTTTGCAATATGTTATTTTCTTTTGTTGTGTTTAATGTTTAGAATAATAGTAATTAATAATAATAATAATTAATAATAATTTAAATTAATAACATTCCGCAAAAAACAAGCAATTGGTATTTAAGAACACACAAAAAAATCAAAGTAAGTAATACAAGTATCCATCCAATCAAATAAAACTGGATCAAAGCCTTCTGTAGCATTTTATTTTTTCATCTTGTGTTTGCACAGCTCATTTTATGGTTTACAATCTGCTTTTCTCATTTGATTCATTCAGCTTTTATGATGGAACCCAGATTCAGAAGACTGGCTAGTGGCATTCTGAATTTGTCAGACTCATCTGAAGCCTATTCCTATAAGAAGGCAAAAAAAGGAAAGCCATGGATGAAGCCCTTGTCCCCGGAAGCAGTACTGGAAAAGGCAACAAAGAACCTGCTGGATCATCAGGGAGATCTTTCCAACAGAAAGCATCTTCTTGGCTTCTTTGAGATCCAGTTTGGTATTTTCCAGGGCCAGACATTCAAATGGCTGCTGGAAAATGCTTTAGGTTATGCTGCCTACCTTGTTGCTGCTATGAAGAGAGATCCAACAGGGGGTAGTAAAGACACCAAGGATCATGCCAGCAACAAAGAAAGTTTCAGAGAATACATGGAAATGTTTCCATCTGCCAAAACTGCTGTGGCGATGAAAGAGGAGCAGTGGTCACGAGAGAAGACACAGCCTAGTTTGTCCAGCCAGCCGGGACCATCGATGGCATCCTCTTCTTCTCAGACTCCATCAACGTCTAATCCTTCTGCTGCAAGACCTCCCAGTTCACCATCACACCCCAAAACTCCTCAGCCCATCTCCACCGCGTCTCTCTCTTCCCTATTAGTGGGTAATTTGGCCAAGGACAAAAACATTGAGAAAGCTGTAAAAAGGCTGGCGTCCCCATTTAAAGTCAGACCCTGTAAGAAAACAATTCTCTTTTTTTCCAAACCCTGAGTTACATTAAATCTTATTGGCAGTGGATGTTAATGCTGTGTTGTTGTTGTTTTTCAGCTTTGATACATGCACGGCCACATTCCACATCCACAACTTTAAACAAGCCAGCTGGATCCCTTTCTTCCTCACCTGCGCTTGTAGGATCCCCCTTCACCCTCGAAGCCTCCCCCTCCTCCTCCTCCTCCTCCCTCCCAGTCGCAGGACCCTCTTCCCCACACCCAACTGTGGAAACCTCCATCAATCCTCCACAGACCCCACCAGCCTTTGGCCCTAAAGCCAGTGAGGAGTTCTCCACCGCTGCAGGTCCAAAAACTCCCACCACATTTCTACCCGTGTCGAGTGAAGTGGACGACAGCACGCTTCTGGCAGAAGCACTCAGATGGGATAAATCTCACTCAGCAAGTATGTACATTTTATATAGAATTTTTTATGTATTTACTCAAGCATGCATTTAAAGAAAAAAAAAACACACACACACACCACTGACACCAACATTTTTATTTATATATTTAAACAAAACCCTTTTGCATTTGCTCTGACTGAAAAAGCTTTAAGGTTTAAGTGTCCCCTGAAATTTTAAATTTTATCCATGCACAAATTCTATTAATAGACTTTTTACCTTCTCTTTTTCCTTTCAGCACAAAGAGTGTGTCTTCCAGCCGGCTGGCTCCACACACTGCCTGAGGTGGACCAGAGATGGATGTCCAAAGCTCTTTTCAAATGGACAGCGCAAGGACATCCTGAACTGGACTTCAGCAGGGTGGACAGACTGTGGTGGTATCCTCCACAATTCCCATTGCACGTCACCAATGTCCCTCAGCCCGAAGACTATTTTGGCAGCCCCCTCTTCCTTTGGATGCCCCGAAAACTCTGGCAAGTCAAGCTGACATGTCCTCATTCAGATTGCCACAAAGGGCTTCTGACCTCATCTGGTGTTCATCAGAAGATCAGGCAAGTTATTTCTCTGGACATAACTTACTTTGTGGCATCTGAATATTTAGTTTGCAAAATATGCAAAAGAAAGGTCATCAGCTGGAGCCATGCCATCGTCTCCCAGCTGGATGTGGGGCACAGGGGGCAGTTTCCCTGCATCCTCACATCCAAGCTTGCCTGTGACCTGAGGGTGGTCACTTTGATGCGCCAGAGGGGTCTGGGAAACAGCAGCAGCCAGATTAGGAAGAAGGTGCAGGAGAGTCATTCAGAAGTGTGGCTGAAGAAGACTGTCCAGTACCTGACGGACTGTAAACAAGTCAAAGGGGCTGTTGAAAAGGGTCTCATAAGACCAGTCACGTTTTCACCTCCCCCTCCAATGCCTACTGTTCCAAAGCACAGGTGGATGATGCAGGTCTACGCCCAAGATGTTCTCCAGAGGCTGACTGAGGTCAAGGCCTCAGTGACATCAACTTATGGACGCATCTTGAAGCTGGACTCCACCAAGAAAGTGGCTCGGAAACTGGCTGGAAGGGGTTTTGGAACAGCGACCTGGGCAACAAATGTTGGCAATGAGCACGGCCAAATAATAATGTCTGTGCTCACTGCTAGCGAAGGTTTTGGCCTGGGGCCAATGATTGAGGGACTCATAGGGAGATATGCAGTGGCTGGGGTACCTCCCCCTGAAGTGCTTTACGTCGACAGAGACTGCTGTGGAAACACGCTTCTTCGGCGAATGTTCCAGAAGTGGAAAGACCTTCACATCCGACTGGACATATGGCACTTCATGGGAAGGTTTTCGGTGGGCTGCACCACGGATTCACACCAGCTGTATGCGTCCTTCATGAGGCGCCTCAGCCACTGTCTCTTTATGTGGGATGAGGAAGATCTGACAGCCCTCAAGATCGCAAAGCGCTCCGAACTTTCTGCCAGGCTCACCAATCCCTCAGATGCTGACGTGCTGAGGTCCATTAGCCGCAGTGAGTTAGCCCTGCACTGCAGGAGAACGACACGTGGCTCTCAGGAGACTCTGGCTCTCATCAAAAGCCTCATCCAAGCTTTTGACGGGGACAATGGCCGCGACACTCTGGGGGTTCCTCTGATCAACTCGGAACGCATGGCTGGCATTTTAGCTGCTCAGGCAAAACATGTGGCCTGCATCCAGGACCCCCCAGGCATCCAGCTGTACACCAGGACGGGAACAATCCTGAAAGGAGGACATCGTTTGCCCACATACCGCTGTGCCAGAGGTTCAACATCCCTTGAATCTTTTCATCTTCACCTGAATAGGTTCATCCCTGGAAAGTAGTTCTTTTATCTTTCCTTGAAACACAAAAATCCTAAAATATTGTAAATATTGAAAGCCATATTTATTTATGCGTGGAAACGTGTGTTTTGTTTTGTTTTTTCCATGGATATTACAGGCACCCTGGCAAGTGATGTCTTCTTCCAGGCCTACCTGTTAGATGGGCTGGCCAGGTGGAATGAAGACCGCGCTGTAGCCGCCACATCAGACAAGCAGCAGCAGCCATGCTCCTACGACCATCTCCTGCGGCATGCTGCTAACAGTTTGTCTGAGGAGGTCCTTGGCCAGGAAATTGTTCCCTATACTGGGCCAAGGAAATACACAGGTATGCATACTTTTTTTGAAAAGAACTTCAAAACCTTTATTCTTCTTCTAATGAGTGCTTTGCCTTTTACAGGTGAACTTCTGGGGGTGGAGTACCTTTACCAGCAAACTGGTAAAGTTCTCCAAGATTACAGACAGGCTGTTGAAGAGTCGGAGACAATGGACATGGAGATTGAAGACAGCTTCAATGAACCCGAAGAGTTTGAAGACTTCACTGTGGCCACTTTGGAGCCAGTGAGGACCTTCACAGTCTCTTCAACGTCATCTTTGGCACCCACCAGCAGTCTGTCAGCTCCAGACCCTCAGCCTGGCCCCTCTTGGTCTCCTCCTCCTCCTGAGGGTCCTTCAACGAGTGCGACACACTCAGCGCCTGGACCTACATCACCATCTCCCTCTTCATCACCTTCCGCCACCACCTCTGTTCCCCCTTGTGTCTTATCCCCCGCTGAACAGAGCAGTGAGTTCAGTTCAACTTTTCTATTGAAAAAAGAAAAAGTAAAGTAGTATGTATGTTTTTTATTTACTGGTATTTTGTTTTGCAATTGGAAAAAAGGTCTAGGAGTGCTTTAATTATAAGAATGTATGATGTTACTGTTTATTAAGGGATTTGCTTTTTTCTTTTACAGCCTCCAAAACAGATCTGCCAGCAACCCCTCAACAGTTGGACTCTTCATGTGACGTAAGACTAAGTTCTTTTCAAAAGCATAAATGTCTTTTTTCTTTTAATTTGATTCACTAATTGTTGTTCTTGTTTTATAGGATTCTGTCGGCCCTGACAACGTGGAGGGTTATGGGGCCGTGCAGGAGCTGGCTGATTTCTTGGTCGGCCTCCGGCACAATAACCTTGTGGTGACTGCAGAGGAGTCAAACCGGATCGTTTCCCTGTGGCAGTCATTGGGGGATTATGACAAACAAAAAACGGTTTACTCCCAGCGTCACCAAGCCCACCTGAAGCAGGGTAGATTTAGAGCAACCAAAAAAATTGTAGCCCCCGGCGTCGAAAGCACAAAAAGGTGAGTAGACAAAAAACACACAAGAGCTGAGCCACCAAAAGAAGTGACACAAAACAAAATGTTTGGCTTTAAAATAATACTTTAAATCATATATCCTTGTTTTTTTGTCCTTGCTTTTCCCCCTCTTTTTTCATTCAGGTGTTTTATCGGGGCTCACAGTCCTGCACAGTGGCCAGACTGCAACCGAGTGTCAGAGGCCATCTTTGTGAGACTCTGTGCCTTGTACCCAAACGCCGTCCGATGCGAAGCGAAGAAGGTTTCTCGGTTCACTATGGTGGTGCGAATGTACAGGACGATTAGAGAGTGTGTCGTCTCAAATGCCAGAATTATGAGCGAGACCACCATCCAGCTCCCAGAAGTAAATGCTGCTACAGTCACACAATGGTAAGTAAATTAGAATGATTTTAATACATGACATTTTCAGTCTATATGAATACATTTTCAACAACATCAAACAGAAAAATATAAGAAGCTGTTACCCTGTTGTGATTCTATTGTTGAACCTTTTCGTTTTGCACATATTTACAGGTACAGCAGGCGGTGCCGGGCACAAGAAAAACTCATTTTAAACCAGGGCATCCCACAACCTGCTGCTTCCATGGCAGCTACAGAAAAACTCCCAGATCCACTCCAGAAAGGAACACCTTTACAGATGGGGACCTCAGCTCAGCCGCACATTTTTGTGCTTCCGCCCAATACTGCTGGGGAGGCAAAACTTAAGGCAAAGCCACAGCTGCAGGCACTAGCACCCCAATTGAGTTCTACACCCTTCATCATCCCATCAGGATCCACCTCACAGGTTTTGGTCCCTCCCGTTTTAAATGTCCCGTTCAGTTTTGTCATGCCTCCTCCTCCTGCCGTGCCGATCATACTTGCTGTGCCGCCATCACCTCAGCCTCTTTCCAGCACGCCATACACGACACAACAATACCGAAAGAGGAAAATGGAAGCAGAAAAAATGGGTATTATGAAAAGGAAATACATTAAAAAAACAGAAACCATTACGTGCAGCAAATGTGGTGGAAACAGACAGCCACCATCCCACCGTCAGTACTTTGGGAACTGGTTTTGTGAAGCAACAGAGACTCAGTCATTTGACAATTGGAGGGCTGAGCTACAGAAGCGTGGATATGGGAAAAAAAAGAGAGGAAATGACCCACCACCACCAGCACCACCACTTTAAACAAAAAGCAGTCCTTGCACAGAAAAACTTGCACATCCAAAGCACCTAATGTTTTAAACTGGTTTATATAATTTTTTTAACATTGTAATGATGACACCATCTTTTATATATGTTTTCTATAATATTTTGTTGGTGTTTTCTGTAAGAGTTATTGTGTTTTTTAAGCTTCAAGTTGTCATTCTTGTTTAAAAGGACCACCACCAGCACCACCACAAACAGAGCAGTCCTTGCACAGAAAAATTTGCACATCCAAAGCACCTATTGTTTTATATCGGTTTATTTTTGTGCTTTTCTATATAGATTTTGTTTTTTCTAAAATTAAACATTGTCATGATGATACCATCTTTTATATATTTTTTCTATAATATTTTGTTGGTGTTTTCTGTAAGAATTATTGTGTTTTTTATGCTTTGAGTTGTATTTGTCATTTAAATTTGCTATTTCAATATTTCAGTATTTGATCAAAATATAATAATTGAATTTTTGGATTTTTGTCACTTCCACATTGCTAAAATGAGCAATTAGCCAACCCACACTGCAAATCATGAAAATCCCATAAGACACACTCAACAATCACCCTGTTTCTAGACCCAAAGCTTACCCTCACCTTGTCTTTCACAGAAAACATCTCATCTTCCGTCACATTCGAGTGCCTCTTTCGGCTTTTATGGCCACCATTTTGCACAATCTTTCAGACATCATATTTGCACAAGTGAGCTGTTATCTGATAATCTTCGCTATCTTGTTGCATGCGCCAAAACAATTTCACCAGAAGGTTGAACGTACTCAGCTGTAAACGCGATAGATGTGTCGTTCACATCTCATTGGATTAGTACCTTGTTTTTTTTTCTTCAAGGGCTCTGAAAGTCTTTCATGCCTGGCTAGCTCAGTCGGTAGAGCATGAGACTCTTAATCTCAGGGTCGTGGGTTCGAGCCCCACGTCGGGCGATGACTTGACTGAAGCTGTCAGTATGATTTCAGTTAAGCTATTTGTTTGTTGTGCCATTGCACAAGTAAAATGGTGCTCTGGTCATCTTCCAAGCCCCCCCCTCCCCAACAATAAGCTTCAGTTACTCCACCAGGAATTGGTTGCTAAGAATCACTAAAGGTGTTTGATGATCCTTAAATGAGTAGTTCTTAACGTGCCTGTCAATGTTCAGCAATCATTATGAAACATGCCAATTCTTTGCAAAAAGATCATTGAAAAATGTTTGTATGGACACAGAATTCCTCAGCAAGCTGCATTGGATGAAGGAGACAGAGGCTTACACCTCTCTTTAGCAGAACCTTGGGATAGGGGAAAAACATCAATGACTAGCAAGAACTAAGAACCAAATCAGCTAAACTGCATATAGGGAGTGATGTTATCAAGGTACACCAAGTCACAGATGCTTGCTCAAGACAAGACATTTCACCAAATCTTGCCTTTGATGGTTCAGTGTCGCACTAGCATCCCCTGTTAGCAGAAGGCCTGAGTCACAATGGGTCCCTTTCAAGGAGTCTGTGGGACATGGTATATCCATAAAGAGGCCTGGAAAACTACTGCTCCATTCCCTTCGATAGCTCAGATGGTAGAGCGGAGGACTGTAGATGAAGCGGGACAGGTATCCTTAGGTTGCTGGTTCAATTCCGGCTCGAAGGAAGAGCTTTCACTTAAGGTGGGCTGACTGTCTTTTTTCTTTGGCAAATGGACCTTTGCCTTTCATTGGCTGAAAAAGCAAAAGAGGATCTTTGCGCTCTGCGGGCCACGTGAATACAAACGCATGGGGCTAGTGGCGCAATGGATAACGCATCTGACTACGGATCAGAAGATTCTAGGTTCGACTCCTAGCTAGCTCGGCTTTTGGTCACTTCCACATTGCTAAAATGAGCAATTAGCCAACCCACACTGCAAATCATGAAAATCCCATAAGACACACTCAACAATCACCCTGTTTCTAGACCCAAAGCTTACCCTCACCTTGTCTTTCACAGAAAAGATCTCATCTTCCGTCACATTCGAGTGCCTCTTTCGGCTTTTATGGCCACCATTTTGCACAATCTTTCAGACATCATATTTGCACAAGTGAGCTGTTATCTGATAATATTCGCTATCTTGTTGCATGCGCCAAAACAATTTCACCAGAAGGTTGAACGAACTCAGCTGTAAACGCAATAGATGTGTCGTTCACATCTCATTGGATTAGTACCTTGTTTTTTTTTCTTCAAGGGCTCTGAAAGACTTTCATGCCTGGCTAGCTCAGTCGGTAGAGCATGAGACTCTTAATCTCAGGGTCGTGGGTTCGAGCCCCACGTCGGCCGATGACTTGACTGAAGCTGTCAGTATGATTTCAGTTAAGCTATTTGTTTGTTGTGCCATTGCACAAGTAAAATGGTGCTCTGGTCATCCTCCAAGCCCCCCCCCCCCAATAAGCTTCAGTTACTCCACCAGGAATTGGTTGCTAAGAATCACTAAAGGGGTTTGATGATCCTTAAATGAGTAGTTCTTAACGTGCCTGTCAATGTTCAGCAATCATTATGAAACATGCCGATTCTTTGCAAAAAGATCATTGAAAATTGTTTGTATGGACACAGAATTCCTCAGCAAGCTGCATTGCATGAAGGAGACAGAGGCTTACACCTCTCTTTAGCAGAACCTTGGGATAGGGGAAAAACATCAATGACTAGCAAGAACTAAGAACCAAATTAGCTAAACTGCATATAGGGAGTGATGTTATCAAGGTACACCAAGTCACAGATGCTTGCTCAAGACAAGACATTTCACCAAATCTTGCCTTTGATGGTTCAGTGTCGCACTAGCATCCCCTGTTAGCAGAAGGCCTGAGTCACAATGGGTCCCTTTCAAGGAGTCTGTGGGACATGGTATATCCATAAAGAGGCCTGGAAAACTACTGCTCCATTCCCTTCGATAGCTCAGATGGTAGAGCGGAGGACTGTAGATGAAGCGGGACAGGTATCCTTAGGTCGCTGGTTCAATTCCGGCTCGAAGGAAGAGCTTTCACTTAAGGTGGGCTGACTGTCTTTTTTCTTTGGCAAATGGACCTTTGCCTTTCATTGGCTGAAAAAGCAAAAGAGGATCTTTGCGCTCTGCGGGCCACATGAATACAAACGCATGGGGCTAGTGGCGCAATGGATAACGCATCTGACTACGGATCAGAAGATTCTAGGTTCGACTCCTAGCTAGCTCGGCTTTTGGTCACTTCCACATTGCTAAAATGAGCAATTAGCCAACCCACACTGCAAATCATGAAAATCCCATAAGACACACTCAACAATCACCCTGTTTCTAGACCCAAAGCTTACCCTCACCTTGTCTTTCACAGAAAAGATCTCATCTTCCGTCACATTCGAGTGCCTCTTTCGGCTTTTATGGCCACCATTTTGCACAATCTTTCAGACATCATATTTGCACAAGTGAGCTGTTATCTGATAATCTTCGCTATCTTGTTGCATGCGCCAAAACAATTTCACCAGAAGGTTGAACGTACTCAGCTGTAAACGCAATAGATGTGTCGTTCACATCTCATTGGATTAGTACCTTGTTTTTTTTTCTTCAAGGGCTCTGAAAGACTTTCATGCCTGGCTAGCTCAGTCGGTAGAGCATGAGACTCTTAATCTCAGGGTCGTGGGTTCGAGCCCCACGTCGGGCGATGACTTGACTGAAGCTGTCAGTATGATTTCAGTTAAGCTATTTGTTTGTTGTGCCATTGCACAAGTAAAATGGTGCTCTGGTCATCCTCCAAGCCCCCCCCCCAATAAGCTTCAGTTACTCCACCAGGAATTGGTTGCTAAGAATCACTAAAGGTGTTTGATGATCCTTAAATGAGTAATTCTTAACGTGCCTGTCAATGTTCAGCAATCATTATGAAACATGCCGATTCTTTGCAAAAAGATCATTGAAAATTGTTTTTTGTATGGACACAGAATTCCTCAGCAAGCTGCATTGCATGAAGGAGACAGAGGCTTACACCTCTCTTTAGCAGAACCTTGGGATAGGGGAAAAACATCAATGACTAGCAAGAACTAAGAACCAAATTAGCTAAACTGCATATAGGGAGTGATGTTATCAAGGTACACCAAGTCACAGATGCTTGCTCAAGACAAGACATTTCACCAAATCTTGCCTTTGATGGTTCAGTGTCGCACTAGCATCCCCTGTTAGCAGAAGGCCTGAGTCACAATGGGTCCCTTTCAAGGAGTCTGTGGGACATGGTATATCCATAAAGAGGCCTGGAAAACTACTGCTCCATTCCCTTCGATAGCTCAGATGGTAGAGCGGAGGACTGTAGATGAAGCGGGACAGGTATCCTTAGGTCGCTGGTTCAATTCCGGCTCGAAGGAAGAGCTTTCACTTAAGGTGGGCTGACTGTCTTTTTTCTTTGGCAAATGGACCTTTGCCTTTCATTGGCTGAAAAAGCAAAGGAGGATCTTTGCGCTCTGCGGGCCACGTGAATACAAACGCATGGGGCTAGTGGCGCAATGGATAACGCATCTGACTACAGATCAGAAGATTCTAGGTTCGACTCCTAGCTAGCTCGGCTTTTGGTCACTTCCACATTGCTAAAATGAGCAATTAGCCAACCCACACTGCAAATCATGAAAATCCCATAAGACACACTCAACAATCACCCTGTTTCTAGACCCAAAGCTTACCCTCACCTTGTCTTTCACAGAAAAGATCTCATCTTCCGTCACATTCGAGTGCCTCTTTCGGCTTTTATGGCCACCATTTTGCACAATCTTTCAGACATCATATTTGCACAAGTGAGCTGTTATCTGATAATCTTCGCTATCTTGTTGCATGCGCCAAAACAATTTCACCAGAAGGTTGAACGAACTCAGCTGTAAACGCAATAGATGTGTCGTTCACATCTCATTGGATTAGTACCTTGTTTTTTTTTTCTTCAAGGGCTCTGAAAGACTTTCATGCCTGGCTAGCTCAGTCGGTAGAGCATGAGACTCTTAATCTCAGGGTCGTGGGTTCGAGCCCCACGTCGGCCGATGACTTGACTGAAGCTGTCAGTATGATTTCAGTTAAGCTATTTGTTTGTTGTGCCATTGCACAAGTAAAATGGTGCTCTGGTCATCCTCCAAGCCCCCCCCCCCCCCCAATGAGCTTCAGTTACTCCACCAGGAATTGGTTGCTAAGAATCACTAAAGGTGTTTGATGATCCTTAAATGAGTAGTTCTTAACGTGCCTGTCAATGTTCAGCAATCATTATGAAACATGCCGATTCTTTGCAAAAAGATCATTGAAAAATGTTTGTATGGACACAGAATTCCTCAGCAAGCTGCATTGCATGAAGGAGACAGAGGCTTACACCTCTCTTTAGCAGAACCTTGGGATAGGGGAAAAACATCAATGACTAGCAAGAACTAAGAACCAAATTAGCTAAACTGCATATAGGGAGTGATGTTATCAAGGCACACCAAGTCACAGATGCTTGCTCAAGACAAGACATTTCACCAAATCTTGCCTTTGATGGTTCAGTGTCGCACTAGCATCCCCTGTTAGCAGAAGGCCTGAGTCACAATGGGTCCCTTTCAAGGAGTCTGTGGGACATGGTATATCCATAAAGAGGCCTGGAAAACTACTGCTCCATTCCCTTCGATAGCTCAGATGGTAGAGCGGAGGACTGTAGATGAAGCGGGACAGGTATCCTTAGGTCGCTGGTTCAATTCCGGCTCGAAGGAAGAGCTTTCACTTAAGGTGGGCTGACTGTCTTTTTTCTTTGGCAAATGGACCTTTGCCTTTCATTGGCTGAAAAAGCAAAAGAGGATCTTTGCACTCTGCGGGCCACGTGAATACAAACGCATGGGGCTAGTGGCGCAATGGATAACGCATCTGACTACGGATCAGAAGATTTTAGGTCCGACTCCTAGCTAGCTCGGCTTTTGGTCACTTCCACATTGCTAAAATGAGCAATTAGCCAACCCACACTGCAAATCATGAAAATCCCATAAGACACACTCAACAATCACCCTGTTTCTAGACCCAAAGCTTACCCTCACCTTGTCTTTCACAGAAAACATCTCATCTTCCGTCACATTCGAGTGCCTCTTTCGGCTTTTATGGCCACCATTTTGCACAATCTTTCAGACATCATATTTGCACAAGTGAGCTGTTATCTGATAATCTTCGCTATCTTGTTGCATGCGCCAAAACAATTTCACCAGAAGGTTGAATGTTCTCAGCTGTAAACGCAATAGATGTGTCGTTCACATCTCATTGGATTAGTACCTTGTTTTTTTTTTCTTCAAGGGCTCTGAAAGACTTTCATGCCTGGCTAGCTCAGTCGGTAGAGCATGAGACTCTTAATCTCAGGGTCGTGGGTTCGAGCCCCACGTCGGCCGATGACTTGACTGAAGCTGTCAGTATGATTTCAGTTAAGCTATTTGTTTGTTGTGCCATTGCACAAGTAAAATGGTGCTCTGGTCATCCTCCAAGCCCCCCCCCCAATAAGCTTCAGTTAATCCACCAGGAAATGGTTGCTAAGAATCACTAAAGGTGTTTGATGATCCTTAAATGAGTAGTTCTTAACGTGCCTGTCAATGTTCAGCAATCATTATGAAACATGCCAATTCTTTGCAAAAAGATCATTGAAAAATGTTTGTATGGACACAGAATTCCTCAGCAAGCTGCATTGGATGAAGGAGACAGAGGCTTACACCTCTCTTTAGCAGAACCTTGGGATAGGGGAAAAACATCAATGACTAGCAAGAACTAAGAACCAAATCAGCTAAACTGCATATAGGGAGTGATGTTATCAAGGTACACCAAGTCACAGATGCTTGCTCAAGACAAGACATTTCACCAAATCTTGCCTTTGATGGTTCAGTGTCGCACTAGCATCCCCTGTTAGCAGAAGGCCTGAGTCACAATGGGTCCCTTTCAAGGAGTCTGTGGGACATGGTATATCCATAAAGAGGCCTGGAAAACTACTGCTCCATTCCCTTCGATAGCTCAGATGGTAGAGCGGAGGACTGTAGATGAAGCGGGACAGGTATCCTTAGGTCGCTGGTTCAATTCCGGCTCGAAGGAAGAGCTTTCACTTAAGGTGGGCTGACTGTCTTTTTTCTTTGGCAAATGGACCTTTGCCTTTCATTGGCTGAAAAAGCAAAAGAGGATCTTTGCGCTCTGCGGGCCACGTGAATACAAACGCATGGGGCTAGTGGCGCAATGGATAACGCATCTGACTACAGATCAGAAGATTCTAGGTTCGACTCCTAGCTAGCTCGGCTTTTGGTCACTTCCACATTGCTAAAATGAGCAATTAGCCAACCCACACTGCAAATCATGAAAATCCCATAAGACACACTCAACAATCACCCTGTTTCTAGACCCAAAGCTTACCCTCACCTTGTCTTTCACAGAAAAGATCTCATCTTCCGTCACATTCGAGTGCCTCTTTCGGCTTTTATGGCCACCATTTTGCACAATCTTTCAGACATCATATTTGCACAAGTGAGCTGTTATCTGATAATCTTCGCTATCTTGTTGCATGCGCCAAAACAATTTCACCAGAAGGTTGAATGTTCTCAGCTGTAAACGCAATAGATGTGTCGTTCACATCTCATTGGATTAGTACCTTGTTTTTTTTTTCTTCAAGGGCTCTGAAAGACTTTCATGCCTGGCTAGCTCAGTCGGTAGAGCATGAGACTCTTAATCTCAGGGTCGTGGGTTCGAGCCCCACGTCGGGCGATGACTTGACTGAAACTGTCAGTATGATTTCAGTTAAGCTATTTGTTTGTTGTGCCATTGCACAAGTAAAATGGTGCTCTGGTCATCCTCCAAGCCCCCCCCCCAATAAGCTTCAGTTAATCCAACAGGAAATGGTTGCTAAGAATCACTAAAGGTGTTTGATGATCCTTAAATGAGTAGTTCTTAACGTGCCTGTCAATGTTCAGCAATCATTATGAAACATGCCGATTCTTTGCAAAAAGATCATTGAAAAATGTTTGTATGGACACAGAATTCCTCAGCAAGCTGCATTGCATGAAGGAGACAGAGGCTTACACCTCTCTTTAGCAGAACCTTGGGATAGGGGAAAAACATCAATGACTAGCAAGAACTAAGAACCAAATTAGCTAAACTGCATATAGGGAGTGATGTTATCAAGGTACACCAAGTCACAGATGCTTGCTCAAGACAAGACATTTCACCAAATCTTGCCTTTGATGGTTCAGTGTCGCACTAGCATCCCCTGTTAGCAGAAGGCCTGAGTCACAATGGGTCCCTTTCAAGGAGTCTGTGGGACATGGTATATCCATAAAGAGGCCTGGAAAACTACTGCTCCATTCCCTTCGATAGCTCAGATGGTAGAGCGGAGGACTGTAGATGAAGCGGGACAGGTATCCTTAGGTCGCTGGTTCAATTCCGGCTCGAAGGAAGAGCTTTCACTTAAGGTGGGCTGACTGTCTTTTTTCTTTGGCAAATGGACCTTTGCCTTTCATTGGCTGAAAGAGCAAAAGAGGATCTTTGCGCTCTGCGGGCCACGTGAATACAAACGCGTGGGGCTAGTGGCGCAATGGATAACGCATCTGACTACGGATCAGAAGATTCTAGGTTCGACTCCTAGCTAGCTCGGCTTTTGGTCACTTCCACATTGCTAAAATGAGCAATTAGCCAACCCACACTGCAAATCATGAAAATCCCATAAGACACACTCAACAATCACCCTGTTTCTAGACCCAAAGCTTACCCTCACCTTGTCTTTCACAGAAAACATCTCATCTTCCGTCACATTCGAGTGCCTCTTTCGGCTTTTATGGCCACCATTTTGCACAATCTTTCAGACATCATATTTGCACAAGTGAGCTGTTATCTGATAATCTTCGCTATCTTGTTGCATGCGCCAAAACAATTTCACCAGAAGGTTGAATGTTCTCAGCTGTAAACGCAATAGATGTGTCGTTCACATCTCATTGGATTAGTACCTTGTTTTTTTTTTCTTCAAGGGCTCTGAAAGACTTTCATGCCTGGCTAGCTCAGTCGGTAGAGCATGAGACTCTTAATCTCAGGGTCGTGGGTTCGAGCCCCACGTCGGGCGATGACTTGACTGAAGCTGTCAGTATGATTTCAGTTAAGCTATTTGTTTGTTGTGCCATTGCACAAGTAAAATGGTGCTCTGGTCATCCTCCAAGCCCCCCCCCCAATAAGCTTCAGTTAATCCACCAGGAAATGGTTGCTAAGAATCACTAAAGGTGTTTGATGATCCTTAAATGAGTAGTTCTTAACGTGCCTGTCAATGTTCAGCAATCATTATGAAACATGCCAATTCTTTGCAAAAAGATCATTGAAAAATGTTTGTATGGACACAGAATTCCTCAGCAAGCTGCATTGGATGAAGGAGACAGAGGCTTACACCTCTCTTTAGCAGAACCTTGGGATAGGGGAAAAACATCAATGACTAGCAAGAACTAAGAACCAAATCAGCTAAACTGCATATAGGGAGTGATGTTATCAAGGTACACCAAGTCACAGATGCTTGCTCAAGACAAGACATTTCACCAAATCTTGCCTTTGATGGTTCAGTGTCGCACTAGCATCCCCTGTTAGCAGAAGGCCTGAGTCACAATGGGTCCCTTTCAAGGAGTCTGTGGGACATGGTATATCCATAAAGAGGCCTGGAAAACTACTGCTCCATTCCCTTCGATAGCTCAGATGGTAGAGCGGAGGACTGTAGATGAAGCGGGACAGGTATCCTTAGGTCGCTGGTTCAATTCCGGCTCGAAGGAAGAGCTTTCACTTAAGGTGGGCTGACTGTCTTTTTTCTTTGGCAAATGGACCTTTGCCTTTCATTGGCTGAAAAAGCAAAAGAGGATCTTTGCGCTCTGCGGGCCACGTGAATACAAACGCATGGGGCTAGTGGCGCAATGGATAACGCATCTGACTACAGATCAGAAGATTCTAGGTTCGACTCCTAGCTAGCTCGGCTTTTGGTCACTTCCACATTGCTAAAATGAGCAATTAGCCAACCCACACTGCAAATCATGAAAATCCCATAAGACACACTCAACAATCACCCTGTTTCTAGACCCAAAGCTTACCCTCACCTTGTCTTTCACAGAAAAGATCTCATCTTCCGTCACATTCGAGTGCCTCTTTCGGCTTTTATGGCCACCATTTTGCACAATCTTTCAGACATCATATTTGCACAAGTGAGCTGTTATCTGATAATCTTCGCTATCTTGTTGCATGCGCCAAAACAATTTCACCAGAAGGTTGAATGTTCTCAGCTGTAAACGCAATAGATGTGTCGTTCACATCTCATTGGATTAGTACCTTGTTTTTTTTTTCTTCAAGGGCTCTGAAAGACTTTCATGCCTGGCTAGCTCAGTCGGTAGAGCATGAGACTCTTAATCTCAGGGTCGTGGGTTCGAGCCCCACGTCGGGCGATGACTTGACTGAAACTGTCAGTATGATTTCAGTTAAGCTATTTGTTTGTTGTGCCATTGCACAAGTAAAATGGTGCTCTGGTCATCCTCCAAGCCCCCCCCCCAATAAGCTTCAGTTAATCCAACAGGAAATGGTTGCTAAGAATCACTAAAGGTGTTTGATGATCCTTAAATGAGTAGTTCTTAACGTGCCTGTCAATGTTCAGCAATCATTATGAAACATGCCGATTCTTTGCAAAAAGATCATTGAAAAATGTTTGTATGGACACAGAATTCCTCAGCAAGCTGCATTGCATGAAGGAGACAGAGGCTTACACCTCTCTTTAGCAGAACCTTGGGATAGGGGAAAAACATCAATGACTAGCAAGAACTAAGAACCAAATTAGCTAAACTGCATATAGGGAGTGATGTTATCAAGGTACACCAAGTCACAGATGCTTGCTCAAGACAAGACATTTCACCAAATCTTGCCTTTGATGGTTCAGTGTCGCACTAGCATCCCCTGTTAGCAGAAGGCCTGAGTCACAATGGGTCCCTTTCAAGGAGTCTGTGGGACATGGTATATCCATAAAGAGGCCTGGAAAACTACTGCTCCATTCCCTTCGATAGCTCAGATGGTAGAGCGGAGGACTGTAGATGAAGCGGGACAGGTATCCTTAGGTCGCTGGTTCAATTCCGGCTCGAAGGAAGAGCTTTCACTTAAGGTGGGCTGACTGTCTTTTTTCTTTGGCAAATGGACCTTTGCCTTTCATTGGCTGAAAAAGCAAAAGAGGATCTTTGCGCTCTGCGGGCCACGTGAATACAAACGCATGGGGCTAGTGGCGCAATGGATAACGCATCTGACTACGGATCAGAAGATTTTAGGTCCGACTCCTAGCTAGCTCGGCTTTTGGTCACTTCCACATTGCTAAAATGAGCAATTAGCCAACCCACACTGCAAATCATGAAAATCCCATAAGACACACTCAACAATCACCCTGTTTCTAGACCCAAAGCTTACCCTCACCTTGTCTTTCACAGAAAACATCTCATCTTCCGTCACATTCGAGTGCCTCTTTCGGCTTTTATGGCCACCATTTTGCACAATCTTTCAGACATCATATTTGCACAAGTGAGCTGTTATCTGATAATCTTCGCTATCTTGTTGCATGCGCCAAAACAATTTCACCAGAAGGTTGAATGTTCTCAGCTGTAAACGCAATAGATGTGTCGTTCACATCTCATTGGATTAGTACCTTGTTTTTTTTTTCTTCAAGGGCTCTGAAAGACTTTCATGCCTGGCTAGCTCAGTCGGTAGAGCATGAGACTCTTAATCTCAGGGTCGTGGGTTCGAGCCCCACGTCGGGCGATGACTTGACTGAAGCTGTCAGTATGATTTCAGTTAAGCTATTTGTTTGTTGTGCCATTGCACAAGTAAAATGGTGCTCTGGTCATCCTCCAAGCCCCCCCCCCAATAAGCTTCAGTTAATCCACCAGGAAATGGTTGCTAAGAATCACTAAAGGTGTTTGATGATCCTTAAATGAGTAGTTCTTAACGTGCCTGTCAATGTTCAGCAATCATTATGAAACATGCCAATTCTTTGCAAAAAGATCATTGAAAAATGTTTGTATGGACACAGAATTCCTCAGCAAGCTGCATTGGATGAAGGAGACAGAGGCTTACACCTCTCTTTAGCAGAACCTTGGGATAGGGGAAAAACATCAATGACTAGCAAGAACTAAGAACCAAATCAGCTAAACTGCATATAGGGAGTGATGTTATCAAGGTACACCAAGTCACAGATGCTTGCTCAAGACAAGACATTTCACCAAATCTTGCCTTTGATGGTTCAGTGTCGCACTAGCATCCCCTGTTAGCAGAAGGCCTGAGTCACAATGGGTCCCTTTCAAGGAGTCTGTGGGACATGGTATATCCATAAAGAGGCCTGGAAAACTACTGCTCCATTCCCTTCGATAGCTCAGATGGTAGAGCGGAGGACTGTAGATGAAGCGGGACAGGTATCCTTAGGTCGCTGGTTCAATTCCGGCTCGAAGGAAGAGCTTTCACTTAAGGTGGGCTGACTGTCTTTTTTCTTTGGCAAATGGACCTTTGCCTTTCATTGGCTGAAAAAGCAAAAGAGGATCTTTGCGCTCTGCGGGCCACGTGAATACAAACGCATGGGGCTAGTGGCGCAATGGATAACGCATCTGACTACAGATCAGAAGATTCTAGGTTCGACTCCTAGCTAGCTCGGCTTTTGGTCACTTCCACATTGCTAAAATGAGCAATTAGCCAACCCACACTGCAAATCATGAAAATCCCATAAGACACACTCAACAATCACCCTGTTTCTAGACCCAAAGCTTACCCTCACCTTGTCTTTCACAGAAAAGATCTCATCTTCCGTCACATTCGAGTGCCTCTTTCGGCTTTTATGGCCACCATTTTGCACAATCTTTCAGACATCATATTTGCACAAGTGAGCTGTTATCTGATAATCTTCGCTATCTTGTTGCATGCGCCAAAACAATTTCACCAGAAGGTTGAATGTTCTCAGCTGTAAACGCAATAGATGTGTCGTTCACATCTCATTGGATTAGTACCTTGTTTTTTTTTTCTTCAAGGGCTCTGAAAGACTTTCATGCCTGGCTAGCTCAGTCGGTAGAGCATGAGACTCTTAATCTCAGGGTCGTGGGTTCGAGCCCCACGTCGGGCGATGACTTGACTGAAACTGTCAGTATGATTTCAGTTAAGCTATTTGTTTGTTGTGCCATTGCACAAGTAAAATGGTGCTCTGGTCATCCTCCAAGCCCCCCCCCCAATAAGCTTCAGTTAATCCAACAGGAAATGGTTGCTAAGAATCACTAAAGGTGTTTGATGATCCTTAAATGAGTAGTTCTTAACGTGCCTGTCAATGTTCAGCAATCATTATGAAACATGCCGATTCTTTGCAAAAAGATCATTGAAAAATGTTTGTATGGACACAGAATTCCTCAGCAAGCTGCATTGCATGAAGGAGACAGAGGCTTACACCTCTCTTTAGCAGAACCTTGGGATAGGGGAAAAACATCAATGACTAGCAAGAACTAAGAACCAAATTAGCTAAACTGCATATAGGGAGTGATGTTATCAAGGTACACCAAGTCACAGATGCTTGCTCAAGACAAGACATTTCACCAAATCTTGCCTTTGATGGTTCAGTGTCGCACTAGCATCCCCTGTTAGCAGAAGGCCTGAGTCACAATGGGTCCCTTTCAAGGAGTCTGTGGGACATGGTATATCCATAAAGAGGCCTGGAAAACTACTGCTCCATTCCCTTCGATAGCTCAGATGGTAGAGCAGAGGACTGTAGATGAAGCGGGACAGGTATCCTTAGGTCGCTGGTTCAATTCCGGCTCGAAGGAAGAGCTTTCACTTAAGGTGGGCTGACTGTCTTTTTTCTTTGGCAAATGGACCTTTGCCTTTCATTGGCTGAAAAAGCAAAAGAGGATCTTTGCGCTCTGCGGGCCACGTGAATACAAACGCATGGGGCTAGTGGCGCAATGGATAACGCATCTGACTACGGATCAGAAGATTCTAGGTTCGACTCCTAGCTAGCTCGGCTTTTGGTCACTTCCACATTGCTAAAATGAGCAATTAGCCAACCCACACTGCAAATCGTGAAAATCCCATAAGACACACTCAACAATCACCCTGTTTCTAGACCCAAAGCTTACCCTCACCTTGTCTATCACAGAAAAGATCTCATCTTCCGTCACATTCGAGTGCCTCTTTCGGCTTTTATGGCCACCATTTTGCACAATCTTTCAGACATCATATTTGCACAAGTGAGCTGTTATCTGATAATCTTCGCTATCTTGTTGCATGCGCCAAAACAATTTCACCAGAAGGTTGAACGTACTCAGCTGTAAACGCAATAGATGTGTCGTTCACATCTCATTGGATTAGTACCTTGTTTTTTTTTCTTCAAGGGCTGTGAAAGACTTTCATGCCTGGCTAGCTCAGTCGGTAGAGCATGAGACTCTTAATCTCAGGGTCGTGGGTTCGAGCCCCACGTCGGGCGATGACTTGACTGAAGCTGTCAGTATGATTTCAGTTAAGCTATTTGTTTGTTGTGCCATTGCACAAGTAAAATGGTGCTCTGGTCATCTTCCAAGCCCCCCCCCTCCCCAACAATAAGCTTCAGTTACTCCACCAGGAATTGGTTGCTAAGAATCACTAAAGGTGTTTGATGATCCTTAAATGAGTAGTTCTTAACGTGCCTGTCAATGTTCAGCAATCATTATGAAACATGCCAATTCTTTGCAAAAAGATCATTGAAAAATGTTTGTATGGACACAGAATTCCTCAGCAAGCTGCATTGGATGAAGGAGACAGAGGCTTACACCTCTCTTTAGCAGAACCTTGGGATAGGGGAAAAACATCAATGACTAGCAAGAACTAAGAACCAAATTAGCTAAACTGCATATAGGGAGTGATGTTATCAAGGTACACCAAGTCACAGATGCTTGCTCAAGACAAGACATTTCACCAAATCTTGCCTTTGATGGTTCAGTGTCGCACTAGCATCCCCTGTTAGCAGAAGGCCTGAGTCACAATGGGTCCCTTTCAAGGAGTCTGTGGGACATGGTATATCCATAAAGAGGCCTGGAAAACTACTGCTCCATTCCCTTCGATAGCTCAGATGGTAGAGCGGAGGACTGTAGATGAAGCGGGACAGGTATCCTTAGGTCGCTGGTTCAATTCCGGCTCGAAGGAAGAGCTTTCACTTAAGGTGGGCTGACTGTCTTTTTTCTTTGGCAAATGGACCTTTGCCTTTCATTGGCTGAAAAAGCAAAAGAGGATCTTTGCGCTCTGCGGGCCACGTGAATACAAACGCATGGGGCTAGTGGCGCAATGGATAACGCATCTGACTACGGATCAGAAGATTCTAGGTTCGACTCCTAGCTAGCTCGGCTTTTGGTCACTTCCACATTGCTAAAATGAGCAATTAGCCAACCCACACTGCAAATCATGAAAATCCCATAAGACACACTCAACAATCACCCTGTTTCTAGACCCAAAGCTTACCCTCACCTTGTCTTTCACAGAAAAGATCTCATCTTCCGTCACATTCGAGTGCCTCTTTCGGCTTTTATGGCCACCATTTTGCACAATCTTTCAGACATCATATTTGCACAAGTGAGCTGTTATCTGATAATCTTCGCTATCTTGTTGCATGCGCCAAAACAATTTCACCAGAAGGTTGAACGAACTCAGCTGTAAACGCAATAGATGTGTCGTTCACATCTCATTGGATTAGTACCTTGTTTTTTTTTCTTCAAGGGCTCTGAAAGACTTTCATGCCTGGCTAGCTCAGTCGGTAGAGCATGAGACTCTTAATCTCAGGGTCGTGGGTTCGAGCCCCACGTCGGCCGATGACTTGACTGAAGCTGTCAGTATGATTTCAGTTAAGCTATTTGTTTGTTGTGCCATTGCACAAGTAAAATGGTGCTCTGGTCATCCTCCAAGCCCCCCCCCCCCAATAAGCTTCAGTTACTCCACCAGGAATTGGTTGCTAAGAATCACTAAAGGTGTTTGATGATCCTTAAATGAGTAGTTCTTAACGTGCCTGTCAATGTTCAGCAATCATTATGAAACATGCCGATTCTTTGCAAAAAGATCATTGAAAAATGTTTGTATGGACACAGAATTCCTCAGCAAGCTGCATTGGATGAAGGAGACAGAGGCTTACACCTCTCTTTAGCAGAACCTTGGGATAGGGGAAAAACATCAATGACTAGCAAGAACTAAGAACCAAATTAGCTAAACTGCATATAGGGAGTGATGTTATCAAGGTACACCAAGTCACAGATGCTTGCTCAAGACAAGACATTTCACCAAATCTTGCCTTTGATGGTTCAGTGTCGCACTAGCATCCCCTGTTAGCAGAAGGCCTGAGTCACAATGGGTCCCTTTCAAGGAGTCTGTGGGACATGGTATATCCATAAAGAGGCCTGGAAAACTACTGCTCCATTCCCTTCGATAGCTCAGATGGTAGAGCGGAGAACTGTAGATGAAGCGGGGCAGGTATCCTTAGGTCGCTGGTTCAATTCCGGCTCGAAGGAAGAGCTTTCACTTAAGGTGGGCTGACTGTCTTTTTTCTTTGGCAAATGGACCTTTGCCTTTCATTGGCTGAAAAAGCAAAAGAGGATCTTTGCGCTCTGCGGGCCACGTGAATACAAACGCATGGGGCTAGTGGCGCAATGGATAACGCATCTGACTACGGATCAGAAGATTCTAGGTTCGACTCCTAGCTAGCTCGGCTTTTGGTCACTTCCACATTGCTAAAATGAGCAATTAGCCAACCCACACTGCAAATCATGAAAATCCCATAAGACACACTCAACAATCACCCTGTTTCTAGACCCAAAGCTTACCCTCACCTTGTCTTTCACAGAAAAGATCTCATCTTCCGTCACATTCGAGTGCCTCTTTCGGCTTTTATGGCCACCATTTTGCACAATCTTTCAGACATCATATTTGCACAAGTGAGCTGTTATCTGATAATCTTCGCTATCTTGTTGCATGCGCCAAAACAATTTCACCAGAAGGTTGAACGAACTCAGCTGTAAACGCAATAGATGTGTCGTTCACATCTCATTGGATTAGTACCTTGTTTTTTTTCTTCAAGGGCTCTGAAAGACTTTCATGCCTGGCTAGCTCAGTCGGTAGAGCATGAGACTCTTAATCTCAGGGTCGTGGGTTCGAGCCCCACGTCGGCCGATGACTTGACTGAAGCTGTCAGTATGATTTCAGTTAAGCTATTTGTTTGTTGTGCCATTGCACAAGTAAAATGGTGCTCTGGTCATCCTCCAAGCCCCCCCCCCCCCCCCCCCCCCAATAAGCTTCAGTTACTCCACCAGGAATTGGTTGCTAAGAATCACTAAAGGTGTTTGATGATCCTTAAATGAGTAGTTCTTAACGTGCCTGTCAATGTTCAGCAATCATTATGAAACATGCCGATTCTTTGCAAAAAGATCATTGAAAAATGTTTGTATGGACACAGAATTCCTCAGCAAGCTGCATTGCATGAAGGAGACAGAGGCTTACACCTCTCTTTAGCAGAACCTTGGGATAGGGGAAAAACATCAATGACTAGCAAGAACTAAGAACCAAATTAGCTAAACTGCATATAGGGAGTGATGTTATCAAGGTACACCAAGTCACAGATGCTTGCTCAAGACAAGACATTTCACCAAATCTTGCCTTTGATGGTTCAGTGTCGCACTAGCATCCCCTGTTAGCAGAAGGCCTGAGTCACAATGGGTCCCTTTCAAGGAGTCTGTGGGACATGGTATATCCATAAAGAGGCCTGGAAGACTACTGCTCCATTCCCTTCGATAGCTCAGATGGTAGAGCGGAGGACTGTAGATGAAGCGGGACAGGTATCCTTAGGTCGCTGGTTCAATTCCGGCTCGAAGGAAGAGCTTTCACTTAAGGTGGGCTGACTGTCTTTTTTCTTTGGCAAATGGACCTTTGCCTTTCATTGGCTGAAAAAGCAAAAGAGGATCTTTGCGCTCTGCGGGCCACGTGAATACAAACGCATGGGGCTAGTGGCGCAATGGATAACGCATCTGACTACGGATCAGAAGATTCTAGGTTCGACTCCTAGCTAGCTCGGCTTTTGGTCACTTCCACATTGCTAAAATGAGCAATTAGCCAACCCACACTGCAAATCATGAAAATCCCATAAGACACACTCAACAATCACCCTGTTTCTAGACCCAAAGCTTACCCTCACCTTGTCTTTCACAGAAAAGATCTCATCTTCCGTCACATTCGAGTGCCTCTTTCGGCTTTTATGGCCACCATTTTGCACAATCTTTCAGACATCATATTTGCACAAGTGAGCTGTTATCTGATAATCTTCGCTATCTTGTTGCATGCGCCAAAACAATTTCACCAGAAGGTTGAATGTTCTCAGCTGTAAACGCAATAGATGTGTCGTTCACATCTCATTGGATTAGTACCTTGTTTTTTTTTTCTTCAAGGGCTCTGAAAGACTTTCATGCCTGGCTAGCTCAGTCGGTAGAGCATGAGACTCTTAATCTCAGGGTCGTGGGTTCGAGCCCCACGTCGGGCGATGACTTGACTGAAGCTGTCAGTATGATTTCAGTTAAGCTATTTGTTTGTTGTGCCATTGCACAAGTAAAATGGTGCTCTGGTCATCCTCCAAGCCCCCCCCCCAATAAGCTTCAGTTAATCCACCAGGAAATGGTTGCTAAGAATCACTAAAGGTGTTTGATGATCCTTAAATGAGTAGTTCTTAACGTGCCTGTCAATGTTCAGCAATCATTATGAAACATGCCGATTCTTTGCAAAAAGATCATTGAAAAATGTTTGTATGGACACAGAATTCCTCAGCAAGCTGCATTGCATGAAGGAGACAGAGGCTTACACCTCTCTTTAGCAGAACCTTGGGATAGGGGAAAAACATCAATGACTAGCAAGAACTAAGAACCAAATTAGCTAAACTGCATATAGGGAGTGATGTTATCAAGGTACACCAAGTCACAGATGCTTGCTCAAGACAAGACATTTCACCAAATCTTGCCTTTGATGGTTCAGTGTCGCACTAGCATCCCCTGTTAGCAGAAGGCCTGAGTCACAATGGGTCCCTTTCAAGGAGTCTGTGGGACATGGTATATCCATAAAGAGGCCTGGAAAACTACTGCTCCATTCCCTTCGATAGCTCAGATGGTAGAGCAGAGGACTGTAGATGAAGCGGGACAGGTATCCTTAGGTCGCTGGTTCAATTCCGGCTCGAAGGAAGAGCTTTCACTTAAGGTGGGCTGACTGTCTTTTTTCTTTGGCAAATGGACCTTTGCCTTTCATTGGCTGAAAAAGCAAAAGAGGATCTTTGCGCTCTGCGGGCCACGTGAATACAAACGCATGGGGCTAGTGGCGCAATGGATAACGCATCTGACTACGGATCAGAAGATTCTAGGTTCGACTCCTAGCTAGCTCGGCTTTTGGTCACTTCCACATTGCTAAAATGAGCAATTAGCCAACCCACACTGCAAATCGTGAAAATCCCATAAGACACACTCAACAATCACCCTGTTTCTAGACCCAAAGCTTACCCTCACCTTGTCTATCACAGAAAAGATCTCATCTTCCGTCACATTCGAGTGCTTCTTTCGGCTTTTATGGCCACCATTTTGCACAATCTTTCAGACATCATATTTGCACAAGTGAGCTGTTATCTGATAATCTTCGCTATCTTGTTGCATGCGCCAAAACAATTTCACCAGAAGGTTGAACGTACTCAGCTGTAAACGCAATAGATGTGTCGTTCACATCTCATTGGATTAGTACCTTGTTTTTTTTTCTTCAAGGGCTCTGAAAGACTTTCATGCCTGGCTAGCTCAGTCGGTAGAGCATGAGACTCTTAATCTCAGGGTCGTGGGTTCGAGCCCCACGTCGGGCGATGACTTGACTGAAGCTGTCAGTATGATTTCAGTTAAGCTATTTGTTTGTTGTGCCATTGCACAAGTAAAATGGTGCTCTGGTCATCTTCCAAGCCCCCCCCTCCCCAACAATAAGCTTCAGTTACTCCACCAGGAATTGGTTGCTAAGAATAACTAAAGGTGTTTGATGATCCTTAAATGAGTAGTTCTTAACGTGCCTGTCAATGTTCAGCAATCATTATGAAACATGCCAATTCTTTGCAAAAAGATCATTGAAAAATGTTTGTATGGACACAGAATTCCTCAGCAAGCTGCATTGGATGAAGGAGACAGAGGCTTACACCTCTCTTTAGCAGAACCTTGGGATAGGGGAAAAACATCAATGACTAGCAAGAACTAAGAACCAAATTAGCTAAACTGCATATAGGGAGTGATGTTATCAAGGTACACCAAGTCACAGATGCTTGCTCAAGACAAGACATTTCACCAAATCTTGCCTTTGATGGTTCAGTGTCGCACTAGCATCCCCTGTTAGCAGAAGGCCTGAGTCACAATGGGTCCCTTTCAAGGAGTCTGTGGGACATGGTATATCCATAAAGAGGCCTGGAAAACTACTGCTCCATTCCCTTCGATAGCTCAGATGGTAGAGCGGAGGACTGTAGATGAAGCGGGACAGGTATCCTTAGGTCGCTGGTTCAATTCCGGCTCGAAGGAAGAGCTTTCACTTAAGGTGGGCTGACTGTCTTTTTTCTTTGGCAAATGGACCTTTGCCTTTCATTGGCTGAAAAGCAAAAGAGGATCTTTGCGCTCTGCGGGCCACGTGAATACAAACGCATGGGGCTAGTGGCGCAATGGATAACGCATCTGACTACGGATCAGAAGATTCTAGGTTCGACTCCTAGCTAGCTCGGCTTTTGGTCACTTCCACATTGCTAAAATGAGCAATTAGCCAACCCACACTGCAAATCATGAAAATCCCATAAGACACACTCAACAATCACCCTGTTTCTAGACCCAAAGCTTACCCTCACCTTGTCTTTCACAGAAAAGATCTCATCTTCCGTCACATTCGAGTGCCTCTTTCGGCTTTTATGGCCACCATTTTGCACAATCTTTCAGACATCATATTTGCACAAGTGAGCTGTTATCTGATAATCTTCGCTATCTTGTTGCAGGCGCCAAAACAATTTCACCAGAAGGTTGAACGTACTCAGCTGTAAACGCAATAGATGTGTTGTTCACATCTCATTGGATTAGTACCTTGTTTTTTTTCTTCAAGGGCTCTGAAAGACTTTCATGCCTGGCTAGCTCAGTCGGTAGAGCATGAGACTCTTAATCTCAGGGTCGTGGGTTCGAGCCCCACGTCGGCCGATGACTTGACTCAAGCTGTCAGTATGATTTCAGTTAAGCTATTTGTTTGTTGTGCCATTGCACAAGTAAAATGGTGCTCTGGTCATCCTCCAAGCCCCCCCCCCCCCCCCCCCCCCAATAAGCTTCAGTTACTCCACCAGGAATTGGTTGCTAAGAATCACTAAAGGTGTTTGATGATCCTTAAATGAGTAGTTCTTAACGTGCCTGTCAATGTTCAGCAATCATTATGAAACATGCCGATTCTTTGCAAAAAGATCATTGAAAAATGTTTGTATGGACACAGAATTCCTCAGCAAGCTGCATTGCATGAAGGAGACAGAGGCTTACACCTCTCTTTAGCAGAACCTTGGGATAGGGGAAAAACATCAATGACTAGCAAGAACTAAGAACCAAATTAGCTAAACTGCATATAGGGAGTGATGTTATCAAGGTACACCAAGTCACAGATGCTTGCTCAAGACAAGACATTTCACCAAATCTTGCCTTTGATGGTTCAGTGTCGCACTAGCATCCCCTGTTAGCAGAAGGCCTGAGTCACAATGGGTCCCTTTCAAGGAGTCTGTGGGACATGGTATATCCATAAAGAGGCCTGGAAGACTACTGCTCCATTCCCTTCGATAGCTCAGATGGTAGAGCGGAGGACTGTAGATGAAGCGGGACAGGTATCCTTAGGTCGCTGGTTCAATTCCGGCTCGAAGGAAGAGCTTTCACTTAAGGTGGGCTGACTGTCTTTTTTCTTTGGCAAATGGACCTTTGCCTTTCATTGGCTGAAAAAGCAAAAGAGGATCTTTGCGCTCTGCGGGCCACGTGAATACAAACGCATGGGGCTAGTGGCGCAATGGATAACGCATCTGACTACGGATCAGAAGATTCTAGGTTCGACTCCTAGCTAGCTCGGCTTTTGGTCACTTCCACATTGCTAAAATGAGCAATTAGCCAACCCACACTGCAAATCATGAAAATCCCATAAGACACACTCAACAATCACCCTGTTTCTAGACCCAAAGCTTACCCTCACCTTGTCTTTCACAGAAAAGATCTCATCTTCCGTCACATTCGAGTGCCTCTTTCGGCTTTTATGGCCACCATTTTGCACAATCTTTCAGACATCATATTTGCACAAGTGAGCTGTTATCTGATAATCTTCGCTATCTTGTTGCATGCGCCAAAACAATTTCACCAGAAGGTTGAATGTTCTCAGCTGTAAACGCAATAGATGTGTCGTTCACATCTCATTGGATTAGTACCTTGTTTTTTTTTTCTTCAAGGGCTCTGAAAGACTTTCATGCCTGGCTAGCTCAGTCGGTAGAGCATGAGACTCTTAATCTCAGGGTCGTGGGTTCGAGCCCCACGTCGGGCGATGACTTGACTGAAGCTGTCAGTATGATTTCAGTTAAGCTATTTGTTTGTTGTGCCATTGCACAAGTAAAATGGTGCTCTGGTCATCCTCCAAGCCCCCCCCCCAATAAGCTTCAGTTAATCCACCAGGAAATGGTTGCTAAGAATCACTAAAGGTGTTTGATGATCCTTAAATGAGTAGTTCTTAACGTGCCTGTCAATGTTCAGCAATCATTATGAAACATGCCGATTCTTTGCAAAAAGATCATTGAAAAATGTTTGTATGGACACAGAATTCCTCAGCAAGCTGCATTGCATGAAGGAGACAGAGGCTTACACCTCTCTTTAGCAGAACCTTGGGATAGGGGAAAAACATCAATGACTAGCAAGAACTAAGAACCAAATTAGCTAAACTGCATATAGGGAGTGATGTTATCAAGGTACACCAAGTCACAGATGCTTGCTCAAGACAAGACATTTCACCAAATCTTGCCTTTGATGGTTCAGTGTCGCACTAGCATCCCCTGTTAGCAGAAGGCCTGAGTCACAATGGGTCCCTTTCAAGGAGTCTGTGGGACATGGTATATCCATAAAGAGGCCTGGAAAACTACTGCTCCATTCCCTTCGATAGCTCAGATGGTAGAGCAGAGGACTGTAGATGAAGCGGGACAGGTATCCTTAGGTCGCTGGTTCAATTCCGGCTCGAAGGAAGAGCTTTCACTTAAGGTGGGCTGACTGTCTTTTTTCTTTGGCAAATGGACCTTTGCCTTTCATTGGCTGAAAAAGCAAAAGAGGATCTTTGCGCTCTGCGGGCCACGTGAATACAAACGCATGGGGCTAGTGGCGCAATGGATAACGCATCTGACTACGGATCAGAAGATTCTAGGTTCGACTCCTAGCTAGCTCGGCTTTTGGTCACTTCCACATTGCTAAAATGAGCAATTAGCCAACCCACACTGCAAATCGTGAAAATCCCATAAGACACACTCAACAATCACCCTGTTTCTAGACCCAAAGCTTACCCTCACCTTGTCTATCACAGAAAAGATCTCATCTTCCGTCACATTCGAGTGCTTCTTTCGGCTTTTATGGCCACCATTTTGCACAATCTTTCAGACATCATATTTGCACAAGTGAGCTGTTATCTGATAATCTTCGCTATCTTGTTGCATGCGCCAAAACAATTTCACCAGAAGGTTGAACGTACTCAGCTGTAAACGCAATAGATGTCGTTCACATCTCATTGGATTAGTACCTTGTTTTTTTTTCTTCAAGGGCTCTGAAAGACTTTCATGCCTGGCTAGCTCAGTCGGTAGAGCATGAGACTCTTAATCTCAGGGTCGTGGGTTCGAGCCCCACGTCGGGCGATGACTTGACTGAAGCTGTCAGTATGATTTCAGTTAAGCTATTTGTTTGTTGTGCCATTGCACAAGTAAAATGGTGCTCTGGTCATCTTCCAAGCCCCCCCCTCCCCAACAATAAGCTTCAGTTACTCCACCAGGAATTGGTTGCTAAGAATAACTAAAGGTGTTTGATGATCCTTAAATGAGTAGTTCTTAACGTGCCTGTCAATGTTCAGCAATCATTATGAAACATGCCAATTCTTTGCAAAAAGATCATTGAAAAATGTTTGTATGGACACAGAATTCCTCAGCAAGCTGCATTGGATGAAGGAGACAGAGGCTTACACCTCTCTTTAGCAGAACCTTGGGATAGGGGAAAAACATCAATGACTAGCAAGAACTAAGAACCAAATTAGCTAAACTGCATATAGGGAGTGATGTTATCAAGGTACACCAAGTCACAGATGCTTGCTCAAGACAAGACATTTCACCAAATCTTGCCTTTGATGGTTCAGTGTCGCACTAGCATCCCCTGTTAGCAGAAGGCCTGAGTCACAATGGGTCCCTTTCAAGGAGTCTGTGGGACATGGTATATCCATAAAGAGGCCTGGAAAACTACTGCTCCATTCCCTTCGATAGCTCAGATGGTAGAGCGGAGGACTGTAGATGAAGCGGGACAGGTATCCTTAGGTCGCTGGTTCAATTCCGGCTCGAAGGAAGAGCTTTCACTTAAGGTGGGCTGACTGTCTTTTTTCTTTGGCAAATGGACCTTTGCCTTTCATTGGCTGAAAAAGCAAAAGAGGATCTTTGCGCTCTGCGGGCCACGTGAATACAAACGCATGGGGCTAGTGGCGCAATGGATAACGCATCTGACTACGGATCAGAAGATTCTAGGTTCGACTCCTAGCTAGCTCGGCTTTTGGTCACTTCCACATTGCTAAAATGAGCAATTAGCCAACCCACACTGCAAATCATGAAAATCCCATAAGACACACTCAACAATCACCCTGTTTCTAGACCCAAAGCTTACCCTCACCTTGTCTTTCACAGAAAAGATCTCATCTTCCGTCACATTCGAGTGCCTCTTTCGGCTTTTATGGCCACCATTTTGCACAATCTTTCAGACATCATATTTGCACAAGTGAGCTGTTATCTGATAATCTTCGCTATCTTGTTGCAGGCGCCAAAACAATTTCACCAGAAGGTTGAACGTACTCAGCTGTAAACGCAATAGATGTGTTGTTCACATCTCATTGGATTAGTACCTTGTTTTTTTTTCTTCAAGGGCTCTGAAAGACTTTCATGCCTGGCTAGCTCAGTCGGTAGAGCATGAGACTCTTAATCTCAGGGTCGTGGGTTCGAGCCCCACGTCGGGCGATGACTTGACTGAAGCTGTCAGTATGATTTCAGTTAAGCTATTTGTTTGTTGTGCCATTGCACAAGTAAAATGGTGCTCTGGTCATCCTCCAAGCCCCCCCCCCCCCAATAAGCTTCAGTTACTCCACCAGGAATTGGTTGCTAAGAATCACTAAAGGTGTTTGATGATCCTTAAATGAGTAGTTCTTAACATGCCTGTCAATGTTCAGCAATCATTATGAAACATGCCAATTCTTTGCAAAAAGATCATTGAAAAATGTTTGTATGGACACAGAATTCCTCAGCAAGCTGCATTGGATGAAGGAGACAGAGGCTTACACCTCTCTTTAGCAGAACCTTGGGATAGGGGAAAAACATCAATGACTAGCAAGAACTAAGAACCAAATTAGCTAAACTGCATATAGGGAGTGATGTTATCAAGGTACACCAAGTCACAGATGCTTGCTCAAGACAAGACATTTCACCAAATCTTGCCTTTGATGGTTCAGTGTCGCACTAGCATCCCCTGTTAGCAGAAGGCCTGAGTCACAATGGGTCCCTTTCAAGGAGTCTGTGGGACATGGTATATCCATAAAGAGGCCTGGAAAACTACTGCTCCATTCCCTTCGATAGCTCAGATGGTAGAGCGGAGGACTGTAGATGAAGCGGGACAGGTATCCTTAGGTCGCTGGTTCAATTCCGGCTCGAAGGAAGAGCTTTCACTTAAGGTGGGCTGACTGTCTTTTTTCTTTGGCAAATGGACCTTTGCCTTTCATTGGCTGAAAAAGCAAAAGAGGATCTTTGCGCTCTGCGGGCCACGTGAATACAAACGCATGGGGCTAGTGGCGCAATGGATAACGCATCTGACTACGGATCAGAAGATTCTAGGTTCAACTCCTAGCTAGCTCGGCTTTTGGTCACTTCCACATTGCTAAAATGAGCAATTAGCCAACCCACACTGCAAATCATGAAAATCCCATAAGACACACTCAACAATCACCCTGTTTCTAGACCCAAAGCTTACCCTCACCTTGTCTTTCACAGAAAACATCTCATCTTCCGTCACATTCCAGTGCCTCTTTCGGCTTTTATGGCCACCATTTTGCACAATCTTTCAGACATCATATTTGCACAAGTGAGCTGTTATCTGATAATCTTCGCTATCTTGTTGCAGGCGCCAAAACAATTTCACCAGAAGGTTGAACGTACTCAGCTGTAAACGCAATAGATGTGTCGTTCACATCTCATTGGATTAGTACCTTGTTTTTTTTTTCTTCAAGGGCTCTGAAAGACTTTCATGCCTGGCTAGCTCAGTCGGTAGAGCATGAGACTCTTAATCTCAGGGTCGTGGGTTCGAGCCCCACGTCGGGCGATGACTTGACTGAAGCTGTCAGTATGATTTCAGTTAAGCTATTTGTTTGTTGTGCCATTGCACAAGTAAAATGGTGCTCTGGTCATCCTCCAAGCCCCCCCCCCCCCCCCCCCCCCAATAAGCTTCAGTTACTCCACCAGGAATTGGTTGCTAAGAATCACTAAAGGTGTTTGATGATCCTTAAATGAGTAGTTCTTAACGTGCCTGTCAATGTTCAGCAATCATTATGAAACATGCCGATTCTTTGCAAAAAGATCATTGAAAAATGTTTGTATGGACACAGAATTCCTCAGCAAGCTGCATTGGATGAAGGAGACAGAGGCATACACCTCTCTTTAGCAGAACCTTGGGATAGGGGAAAAACATCAATGACTAGCAAGAACTAAGAACCAAATTAGCTAAACTGCATATAGGGAGTGATGTTATCAAGGTACACCAAGTCACAGATGCTTGCTCAAGACAAGACATTTCACCAAATCTTGCCTTTGATGGTTCAGTGTCGCACTAGCATCCCCTGTTAGCAGAAGGCCTGAGTCACAATGGGTCCCTTTCAAGGAGTCTGTGGGACATGGTATATCCATAAAGAGGCCTGGAAAACTACTGCTCCATTCCCTTCGATAGCTCAGATGGTAGAGCGGAGGACTGTAGATGAAGCGGGACAGGTATCCTTAGGTCGCTGGTTCAAATCCGGCTCGAAGGAAGAGCTTTCACTTAAGGTGGGCTGACTGTCTTTTTTCTTTGGCAAATGGACCTTTGCCTTTCATTGGCTGAAAAAGCAAAAGAGGATCTTTGCGCTCTGCGGGCCACGTGAATACAAACACGTGGGGCTAGTGGCGCAATGGATAACGCATCTGACTACGGATCAGAAGATTCTAGGTTCGACTCCTAGCTAGCTCGGCTTTTGGTCACTTCCACATTGCTAAAATGAGCAATTAGCCAACCCACACTGCAAATCATGAAAATCCCATAAGACACACTCAACAATCACCCTGTTTCTAGACCCAAAGCTTACCCTCACCTTGTCTTTCACAGAAAAGATCTCATCTTCCGTCACATTCGAGTGCCTCTTTCGGCTTTTATGGCCACCATTTTGCACAATCTTTCAGACATCATATTTGCACAAGTGAGCTGTTATCTGATAATCTTTGCTATCTTGTTGCATGCGCCAAAACAATTTCACCAGAAGGTTGAATGTTCTCAGCTGTAAACGCAATAGATGTGTTGTTCACATCTCATTGGATTAGTACCTTGTTTTTTTTTCTTCAAGGTCTCTGAAAGACTTTCATGCCTGGCTAGCTCAGTCGGTAGAGCATGAGACTCTTAATCTCAGGGTCGTGGGTTCGAGCCCCACGTCGGGCGATGACTTGACTGAAGCTGTCAGTATGATTTCAGTTAAGCTATTTGTTTGTTGTGCCATTGCAAAAGCACAAGTAAAATGGTGCTCTGGTCATCTTCCAAGCCCCCCCCCCCAATAAGCTTCAGTTACTCCACCAGGAATTGGTTGCTAAGAATCACTAAAGGTGTTTGATGATCCTTAAATGAGTAGTTCTTAACATGCCTGTCAATGTTCAGCAATCATTATGAAACATGCCAATTCTTTGCAAAAAGATCATTGAAAAATGTTTGTATGGACACAGAATTCCTCAGCAAGCTGCATTGGATGAAGGAGACAGAGGCTTACACCTCTCTTTAGCAGAACCTTGGGATAGGGGAAAAACATCAATGACTAGCAAGAACTAAGAACCAAATTAGCTAAACTGCATATAGGGAGTGATGTTATCAAGGTACACCAAGTCACAGATGCTTGCTCAAGACAAGACATTTCACCAAATCTTGCCTTTGATGGTTCAGTGTCGCACTAGCATCCCCTGTTAGCAGAAGGCCTGAGTCACAATGGGTCCCTTTCAAGGAGTCTGTGGGACATGGTATATCCATAAAGAGGCCTGGAAAACTACTGCTCCATTCCCTTCGATAGCTCAGATGGTAGAGCGGAGGACTGTAGATGAAGCGGGACAGGTATCCTTAGGTCGCTGGTTCAATTCCGGCTCGAAGGAAGAGCTTTCACTTAAGGTGGGCTGACTGTCTTTTTTCTTTGGCAAATGGACCTTTGCCTTTCATTGGCTGAAAAAGCAAAAGAGGATCTTTGCGCTCTGCGGGCCACGTGAATACAAACGCGTGGGGCTAGTGGCGCAATGGATAACGCATCTGACTACGGATCAGAAGATTCTAGGTTCGACTCCTAGCTAGCTCGGCTTTTGGTCACTTCCACATTGCTAAAATGAGCAATTAGCCAACCCACACTGCAAATCATGAAAATCCCATAAGACACACTCAACAATCACCCTGTTTCTAGACCCAAAGCTTACCCTCACCTTGTCTTTCACAGAAAACATCTCATCTTCCGTCACATTCGAGTGCCTCTTTCGGCTTTTATGGCCACCATTTTGCACAATCTTTCAGACATCATATTTGCACAAGTGAGCTGTTATCTGATAATCTTCGCTATCTTGTTGCATGCGCCAAAACAATTTCACCAGAAGGTTGAATGTTCTCAGCTGTAAACGCAATAGATGTGTCGTTCACATCTCATTGGATTAGTACCTTGTTTTTTTTTTCTTCAAGGGCTCTGAAAGACTTTCATGCCTGGCTAGCTCAGTCGGTAGAGCATGAGACTCTTAATCTCAGGGTCGTGGGTTCGAGCCCCACGTCGGGCGATGACTTGACTGAAGCTGTCAGTATGATTTCAGTTAAGCTATTTGTTTGTTGTGCCATTGCACAAGTAAAATGGTGCTCTGGTCATCCTCCAAGCCCCCCCCCAATAAGCTTCAGTTAATCCACCAGGAAATGGTTGCTAAGAATCACTAAAGGTGTTTGATGATCCTTAAATGAGTAGTTCTTAACGTGCCTGTCAATGTTCAGCAATCATTATGAAACATGCCGATTCTTTGCAAAAAGATCATTGAAAAATGTTTGTATGGACACAGAATTCCTCGGCAAGCTGCATTGCATGAAGGAGACAGAGGCTTACACCTCTCTTTAGCAGAACCTTGGGATAGGGGAAAAACATCAATGACTAGCAAGAACTAAGAACCAAATTAGCTAAACTGCATATAGGGAGTGATGTTATCAAGGTACACCAAGTCACAGATGCTTGCTCAAGACAAGACATTTCACCAAATCTTGCCTTTGATGGTTCAGTGTCGCACTAGCATCCCCTGTTAGCAGAAGGCCTGAGTCACAATGGGTCCCTTTCAAGGAGTCTGTGGGACATGGTATATCCATAAAGAGGCCTGGAAAACTACTGCTCCATTCCCTTCGATAGCTCAGATGGTAGAGCAGAGGACTGTAGATGAAGCGGGACAGGTATCCTTAGGTCGCTGGTTCAATTCCGGCTCGAAGGAAGAGCTTTCACTTAAGGTGGGCTGACTGTCTTTTTTCTTTGGCAAATGGACCTTTGCCTTTCATTGGCTGAAAAAGCAAAAGAGGATCTTTGCGCTCTGCGGGCCACGTGAATACAAACGCATGGGGCTAGTGGCGCAATGGATAACGCATCTGACTACGGATCAGAAGATTCTAGGTTCGACTCCTAGCTAGCTCGGCTTTTGGTCACTTCCACATTGCTAAAATGAGCAATTAGCCAACCCACACTGCAAATCATGAAAATCCCATAAGACACACTCAACAATCACCCTGTTTCTAGACCCAAAGCTTACCCTCACCTTGTCTTTCACAGAAAAGATCTCATCTTCCGTCACATTCGAGTGCCTCTTTCGGCTTTTATGGCCACCATTTTGCACAATCTTTCAGACATCATATTTGCACAAGTGAGCTGTTATCTGATAATCTTCGCTATCTTGTTGCATGCGCCAAAACAATTTCACCAGAAGGTTGAACGAACTCAGCTGTAAACGCAATAGATGTGTCGTTCACATCTCATTGGATTAGTACCTTGTTTTTTTTTCTTCAAGGGCTGTGAAAGACTTTCATGCCTGGCTAGCTCAGTCGGTAGAGCATGAGACTCTTAATCTCAGGGTCGTGGGTTCGAGCCCCACGTCGGCCGATGACTTGACTGAAGCTGTCAGTATGATTTCAGTTAAGCCATTTGTTTGTTGTGCCATTGCACAAGTAAAATGGTGCTCTGGTCATCCTCCAAGCCCCCCCCCCCAATAAGCTTCAGTTACTCCACCAGGAATTGGTTGCTAAGAATCACTAAAGGTGTTTGATGATCCTTAAATGAGTAGTTCTTAACGTGCCTGTCAATGTTCAGCAATCATTATGAAACATGCCGATTCTTTGCAAAAAGATCATTGAAAAATGTTTGTATGGACACAGAATTCCTCAGCAAGCTGCATTGCATGAAGGAGACAGAGGCTTACACCTCTCTTTAGCAGAACCTTGGGATAGGGGAAAAACATCAATGACTAGCAAGAACTAAGAACCAAATTAGCTAAACTGCATATAGGGAGTGATGTTATCAAGGTACACCAAGTCACAGATGCTTGCTCAAGACAAGACATTTCACCAAATCTTGCCTTTGATGGTTCAGTGTCGCACTAGCATCCCCTGTTAGCAGAAGGCCTGAGTCACAATGGGTCCCTTTCAAGGAGTCTGTGGGACATGGTATATCCATAAAGAGGCCTGGAAAACTACTGCTCCATTCCCTTCGATAGCTCAGATGGTAGAGCGGAGGACTGTAGATGAAGCGGGACAGGTATCCTTAGGTCGCTGGTTCAATTCCGGCTCGAAGGAAGAGCTTTCACTTAAGGTGGGCTGACTGTCTTTTTTCTTTGGCAAATGGACCTTTGCCTTTCATTGGCTGAAAAAGCAAAAGAGGATCTTTGCGCTCTGCGGGCCACGTGAATACAAACGCATGGGGCTAGTGGCGCAATGGATAACGCATCTGACTACGGATCAGAAGATTCTAGGCTCAACTCCTAGCTAGCTCGGCTTTTGGTCACTTCCACATTGCTAAAATGAGCAATTAGCCAACCCACACTGCAAATCATGAAAATCCCATAAGACACAGTCAACAATCACCCTGTTTCTAGACCCAAAGCTTACCCTCACCTTGTCTTTCACAGAAAACATCTCATCTTCCGTCACATTCGAGTGCCTCTTTCGGCTTTTATGGCCACCATTTTGCACAATCTTTCAGACATCATATTTCCACAAGTGAGCTGTTATCTGATAATCTTCGCTATCTTGTTGCATGCGCCAAAACAATTTCACCAGAAGCTTGAATGTTCTCAGCTGTAAACGCAATAGATGTGTCGTTCACATCTCATTGGATTAGTACCTTGTTTTTTTTTTCTTCAAGGGCTCTGAAAGACTTTCATGCCTGGCTAGCTCAGTCGGTAGAGCATGAGACTCTTAATCTCAGGGTCGTGGGTTCGAGCCCCACGTCGGGCGATGACTTGACTAAAGCTGTCAGTATGATTTCAGTTAAGCTATTTGTTTGTTGTGCCATTGCACAAGTAAAATGGTGCTCTGGTCATCCTCCAAGCCCCCCCCCCCCAATAAGCTTCAGTTACTCCACCAGGAATTGGTTGCTAAGAATCACTAAAGGTGTTTGATGATCCTTAAATGAGTAGTTCTTAACGTGCCTGTCAATGTTCAGCAATCATTATGAAACATGCCGATTCTTTGCAAAAAGGTCATTGAAAAATGTTTGTATGGACACAGAATTCCTCAGCAAGCTGCATTGCATGAAGGAGACAGAGGCTTACACCTCTCTTTAGCAGAACCTTGGGATAGGGGAAAAACATCAATGACTAGCAAGAACTAAGAACCAAATTAGCTAAACTGCATATAGGGAGTGATGTTATCAAGGTACACCAAGTCACAGATGCTTGCTCAAGACAAGACATTTCACCAAATCTTGCCTTTGATGGTTCAGTGTCGCACTAGCATCCCCTGTTAGCAGAAGGCCTGAGTCACAATGGGTCCCTTTCAAGGAGTCTGTGGGACATGGTATATCCATAAAGAGGCCTGGAAAACTACTGCTCCATTCCCTTCGATAGCTCAGATGGTAGAGCGGAGGACTGTAGATGAAGCGGGACAGGTATCCTTAGGTCGCTGGTTCAATTCCGGCTCGAAGGAAGAGCTTTCACTTAAGGTGGGCTGACTGTCTTTTTTCTTTGGCAAATGGACCTTTGCCTTTCATTGGCTGAAAAAGCAAAAGAGGATCTTTGCGCTCTGCGGGCCACGTGAATACAAACGCATGGGGCTAGTGGCGCAATGGATAACGCATCTGACTACGGATCAGAAGATTCTAGGTTCGACTCCTAGCTAGCTCGGATTTTGGTCACTTCCACATTGCTAAAATGAGCAATTAGCCAACCCACACTGCAAATCATGAAAATCCCATAAGACACACTCAACAATCACCCTGTTTCTAGACCCAAAGCTTACCCTCACCTTGTCTTTCACAGAAAAGATCTCATCTTCCGTCACATTCGAGTGCCTTTTTCGGCTTTTATGGCCACCATTTTGCACAATCTTTCAGACATCATATTTGCACAAGTGAGCTGTTATCTGATAATCTTCGCTATCTTGTTGCATGCGCCAAAACAATTTCACCAGAAGGTTGAACGTACTCAGCTGTAAACGCAATAGATGTGTCGTTCACATCTCATTGGATTAGTACCTTGTTTTTTTTTTCTTCAAGGGCTGTGAAAGACTTTCATGCCTGGCTAGCTCAGTCGGTAGAGCATGAGACTCTTAATCTCAGGGTCGTGGGTTCGAGCCCCACGTCGGGCGATGACTTGACTGAAGCTGTCAGTATGATTTCAGTTAAGCTATTTGTTTGTTGTGCCATTGCACAAGTAAAATGGTGCTCTGGTCATCCTCCAAGCCCCCCCCCCCCAATAAGCTCCAGTTACTCCACCAGGAATTGGTTGCTAAGAATCACTAAAGGTGTTTGATGATCCTTAAATGAGTAGTTCTTAACGTGCCTGTCAATGTTCAGCAATCATTATGAAACATGCCAATTCTTTGCAAAAAGATCATTGAAAAATGTTTGTATGGACACAGAATTCCTCAGCAAGCTGCATTGGATGAAGGAGACAGAGGCTTACACCTCTCTTTAGCAGAACCTTGGGATAGGGGAAAAACATCAATGACTAGCAAGAACTAAGAACCAAATTAGCTAAACTGCATATAGGGAGTGATGTTATCAAGGTACACCAAGTCACAGATGCTTGCTCAAGACAAGACATTTCACCAAATCTTGCCTTTGATGGTTCAGTGTCGCACTAGCATCCCCTGTTAGCAGAAGGCCTGAGTCACAATGGGTCCCTTTCAAGGAGTCTGTGGGACATGGTATATCCATAAAGAGGCCTGGAAAACTACTGCTCCATTCCCTTCGATAGCTCAGATGGTAGAGCGGAGGACTGTAGATGAAGCGGGACAGGTATCCTTAGGTCGCTGGTTCAATTCCGGCTCGAAGGAAGAGCTTTCACTTAAGGTGGGCTGACTGTCTTTTTTCTTTGGCAAATGGACCTTTGCCTTTCATTGGCTGAAAAAGCAAAAGAGGATCTTTGCGCTCTGCGGGCCACGTGAATACAAACGCATGGGGCTAGTGGCGCAATGGATAACGCATCTGACTACGGATCAGAATATTCTAGGTTCGACTCCTAGCTAGCTCGGCTTTTGGTCACTTCCACATTGCTAAAATGAGCAATTAGCCAACCCAAACTGCAAATCATGAAAATCCCATAAGACACACTCAACAATCACCCTGTTTCTAGACCCAAAGCTTACCCTCACCTTGTCTTTCACAGAAAAGATCTCATCTTCCGTCACATTTGAGTGCCTCTTTCGGCTTTTATGGCCACCATTTTGCACAATCTTTCAGACATCATATTTCCACAAGTGAGCTGTTATCTGATAATCTTCGCTATCTTGTTGCATGCGCCAAAACAATTTCACCAGAAGGTTGAACGAACTCAGCTGTAAACGCAATAGATGTGTCGTTCACATCTCATTGGATTAGTACCTTGTTTTTTTTTCTTCAAGGGCTCTGAAAGACTTTCATGCCTGGCTAGCTCAGTCGGTAGAGCATGAGACTCTTAATCTCAGGGTCGTGGGTTCGAGCCCCACGTCGGGCGATGACTTGACTGAAGCTGTCAGTATGATTTCAGTTAAGCTATTTGTTTGTTGTGCCATTGCACAAGTAAAATGGTGCTCTGGTCATCCTCCAAGCCCCCCCCCCCCCCCCCCCCCAATAAGCTTCAGTTACTCCACCAGGAATTGGTTGCTAAGAATCACTAAAGGTGTTTGATGATCCTTAAATGAGTAGTTCTTAACGTGCCTGTCAATGTTCAGCAATCATTATGAAACATGCCGATTCTTTGCAAAAAGATCATCGAAAAATGTTTGTATGGACACAGAATTCCTCAGCAAGCTGCATTGCATGAAGGAGACAGAGGCTTACACCTCTCTTTAGCAGAACCTTGGGATAGGGGAAAAACATCAATGACTAGCAAGAACTAAGAACCAAATTAGCTAAACTGCATATAGGGAGTGATGTTATCAAGGTACACCAAGTCACAGATGCTTGCTCAAGACAAGACATTTCACCAAATCTTGCCTTTGATGGTTCAGTGTCGCACTAGCATCCCCTGTTAGCAGAAGGCCTGAGTCACAATGGGTCCCTTTCAAGGAGTCTGTGGGACATGGTATATCCATAAAGAGGCCTGGAAAACTACTGCTCCATTCCCTTCGATAGCTCAGATGGTAGAGCGGAGGACTGTAGATGAAGCGGGACAGGTATCCTTAGGTCGCTGGTTCAATTCCGGCTCGAAGGAAGAGCTTTCACTTAAGGTGGGCTGACTGTCTTTTTTCTTTGGCAAATGGACCTTTGCCTTTCATTGGCTGAAAAAGCAAAAGAGGATCTTTGCGCTCTGCGGGCCACGTGAATACAAACGCATGGGGCTAGTGGCGCAATGGATAACGCATCTGACTACGGATCAGAAGATTCTAGGCTCAACTCCTAGCTAGCTCGGCTTTTGGTCACTTCCACATTGCTAAAATGAGCAATTAGCCAACCCACACTGCAAATCATGAAAATCCCATAAGACACACTCAACAATCACCCTGTTTCTAGACCCAAAGCTTACCCTCACCTTGTCTTTCACAGAAAAGATCTCATCTTCCGTCACATTCGAGTGCCTCTTTCGGCTTTTATGGCCACCATTTTGCACAATCTTTCAGACATTATATTTGCACAAGTGAGCTGTTATCTGATAATCTTCGCTATCTTGTTGCATGCGCCAAAACAATTTCACCAGAAGGTTGAACGAACTCAGCTGTAAACGCAATAGATGTGTCGTTCACATCTCATTGGATTAGTACCTTGTTTTTTTTTCTTCAAGGGCTCTGAAAGACTTTCATGCCTGGCTAGCTCAGTCGGTAGAGCATGAGACTCTTAATCTCAGGGTCGTGGGTTCGAGCCCCACGTCGGGCGATGACTTGACTGAAGCTGTCAGTATGATTTCAGTTAAGCTATTTGTTTGTTGTGCCATTGCACAAGTAAAATGGTGCTCTGGTCATCTTCCAAGCCCCCCCCTCCCCAACAATAAGCTTCAGTTACTCCACCAGGAATTGGTTGCTAAGAATCACTAAAGGTGTTTGATGATCCTTAAATGAGTAGTTCTTAACGTGCCTGTCAATGTTCAGCAATCATTATGAAACATGCCAATTCTTTGCAAAAAGATCATTGAGAAATGTTTGTATGGACACAGAATTCCTCAGCAAGCTGCATTGGATGAAGGAGACAGAGGCTTACACCTCTCTTTAGCAGAACCTTGGGATAGGGGAAAAACATCAATGACTAGCAAGAACTAAGAACCAAATTAGCTAAACTGCATATAGGGAGTGATGTTATCAAGGTACACCAAGTCACAGATGCTTGCTCAAGACAAGACATTTCACCAAATCTTGCCTTTGATGGTTCAGTGTCGCACTAGCATCCCCTGTTAGCAGAAGGCCTGAGTCACAATGGGTCCCTTTCAAGGAGTCTGTGGGACATGGTATATCCATAAAGAGGCCTGGAAAACTACTGCTCCATTCCCTTCGATAGCTCAGATGGTAGAGCGGAGGACTGTAGATGAAGCGGGACAGGTATCCTTAGGTCGCTGGTTAAATTCCGGCTCGAAGGAAGAGCTTTCACTTAAGGTGGGCTGACTGTCTTTTTTCTTTGGCAAATGGACCTTTGCCTTTCATTGGCTGAAAAAGCAAAAGAGGATCTTTGCGCTCTGCGGGCCACGTGAATACAAACGCATGGGGCTAGTGGCGCAATGGATAACGCATCTGACTACGGATCAGAAGATTCTAGGTTCGACTCCTAGCTAGCTCGGCTTTTGGTCACTTCCACATTGCTAAAATGAGCAATTAGCCAACCCACACTGCAAATCATGAAAATCCCATAAGACACACTCAACAATCACCCTGTTTCTAGACCCAAAGCTTACCCTCACCTTGTCTTTCACAGAAAAGATCTCATCTTCCGTCACATTCGAGTGCCTCTTTCGGCTTTTATGGCCACCATTTTGCACAATCTTTCAGACATCATATTTGCACAAGTGAGCTGTTATCTGATAATCTTCGCTATCTTGTTGCATGCGCCAAAACAATTTCACCAGAAGGTTGAACGAACTCAGCTGTAAACGCAATAGATGTGTCGTTCACATCTCATTGGATTAGTACCTTGTTTTTTTTTCTTCAAGGGCTGTGAAAGACTTTCATGCCTGGCTAGCTCAGTCGGTAGAGCATGAGACTCTTAATCTCAGGGTCGTGGGTTCGAGCCCCACGTCGGGCGATGACTTGACTGAAGCTGTCAGTATGATTTCAGTTAAGCTATTTGTTTGTTGTGCCATTGCACAAGTAAAATGGTGCTCTGGTCATCCTCCAAGCCCCCCCCCCCCCCAATAAGCTTCAGTTACTCCACCAGGAATTGGTTGCTAAGAATCACTAAAGGTGTTTGATGATCCTTAAATGAGTAGTTCTTAACGTGCCTGTCAATGTTCAGCAATCATTATGAAACATGCCGATTCTTTGCAAAAAGATCATTGAAAAATGTTTGTATGGACACAGAATTCCTCAGCAAGCTGCATTGCATGAAGGAGACAGAGGCTTACACCTCTCTTTAGCAGAACCTTGGGATAGGGGAAAAACATCAATGACTAGCAAGAACTAAGAACCAAATTAGCTAAACTGCATATAGGGAGTGATGTTATCAAGGTACACCAAGTCACAGATGCTTGCTCAAGACAAGACATTTCACCAAATCTTGCCTTTGATGGTTCAGTGTCGCACTAGCATCCCCTGTTAGCAGAAGGCCTGAGTCACAATGGGTCCCTTTCAAGGAGTCTGTGGGACATGGTATATCCATAAAGAGGCCTGGAAAACTACTGCTCCATTCCCTTCGATAGCTCAGATAGTAGAGCGGAGGACTGTAGATGAAGCGGGACAGGTATCCTTAGGTCGCTGGTTCAATTCCGGCTCGAAGGAAGAGCTTTCACTTAAGGTGGGCTGACTGTCTTTTTTCTTTGGCAAATGGACCTTTGCCTTTCATTGGCTGAAAAAGCAAAAGAGGATCTTTGCGCTCTGCGGGCCACGTGAATACAAACGCATGGGGCTAGTGGCGCAATGGATAACGCATCTGACTACGGATCAGAAGATTCTAGGTTCGACTCCTAGCTAGCTCGGCTTTTGGTCACTTCCACATTGCTAAAATGAGCAATTAGCCAACCCACACTGCAAATCATGAAAATCCCATAAGACACACTCAACAATCACCCTGTTTCTAGACCCAAAGCTTACCCTCACCTTGTCTTTCACAGAAAACATCTCATCTTCCGTCACATTCCAGTGCCTCTTTCGGCTTTTATGGCCACCATTTTGCACAATCTTTCAGACATCATATTTGCACAAGTGAGCTGTTATCTGATAATCTTCGCTATCTTGTTGCATGCGCCAAAACAATTTCACCAGAAGGTTGAACGAACTCAGCTGTAAACGCAATAGATGTGTCGTTCACATCTCATTGGATTAGTACCTTGTTTTTTTTTCTTCAAGGGCTCTGAAAGACTTTCATGCCTGGCTAGCTCAGTCGGTAGAGCATGAGACTCTTAATCTCAGGGTCGTGGGTTCGAGCCCCACGTCGGCCGATGACTTGACTGAAGCTGTCAGTATGATTTCAGTTAAGCTATTTGTTTGTTGTGCCATTGCACAAGTAAAATGGTGCTCTGGTCATCCTCAAAGCCCCCCCCCCCCCCCCCCCCCCAATAAGCTTCAGTTACTCCACCAGGAATTGGTTGCTAAGAATCACTAAAGGTGTTTGATGATCCTTAAATGAGTAGTTCTTAACATGCCTGTCAATGTTCAGCAATCATTATGAAACATGCCGATTCTTTGCAAAAAGATCATTGAAAAATGTTTGTATGGACACAGAATTCCTCAGCAAGCTGCATTGGATGAAGGAGACAGAGGCTTACACCTCTCTTTAGCACAACCTTGGGATAGGGGAAAAACATCAATGACTAGCAAGAACTAAGAACCAAATTAGCTAAACTGCATATAGGGAGTGATGTTATCAAGGTACACCAAGTCACAGATGCTTGCTCAAGACAAGACATTTCACCAAATCTTGCCTTTGATGGTTCAGTGTCGCACTAGCATCCCCTGTTAGCAGAAGGCCTGAGTCACAATGGGTCCCTTTCAAGGAGTCTGTGGGACATGGTATATCCATAAAGAGGCCTGGAAAACTACTGCTCCATTCCCTTCGATAGCTCAGATGGTAGAGCGGAGGACTGTAGATGAAGCGGGACAGGTATCCTTAGGTCACTGGTTCAAATCCGGCTCGAAGGAAGAGCTTTCACTTAAGGTGGGCTGACTGTCTTTTTTCTTTGGCAAATGGACCTTTGCCTTTCATTGGCTGAAAAAGCAAAAGAGGATCTTTGCGCTCTGCGGGCCACGTGAATACAAACGCATGGGGCTAGTGGCGCAATGGATAACGCATCTGACTACGGATCAGAAGATTCTAGGTTCGACTCCTAGCTAGCTCGGCTTTTGGTCACTTCCACATTGCTAAAATGAGCAATTAGCCAACCCACACTGCAAATCATGAAAATCCCATAAGACACACTCAACAATCACCCTGTTTCTAGACCCAAAGCTTACCCTCACCTTGTCTTTCACAGAAAAGATCTCATCTTCCGTCACATTCGAGTGCCTCTTTCCGCTTTTATGGCCACTATTTTGCACAATCTTTCAGACATCATATTTGCACAAGTGAGCTGTTATCTGATAATCTTCGCTATCTTGTTGCATGCGCCAAAACAATTTCACCAGAAGGTTGAATGTACTCAGCTGTAAACGCAATAGATGTGTCGTTCACATCTCATTGGATTAGTACCTTGTTTTTTTTTCTTCAAGGGCTCTGAAAGACTTTCATGCCTGGCTAGCTCAGTCGGTAGAGCATGAGACTCTTAATCTCAGGGTCGTGGGTTCGAGCCCCACGTCGGCCGATGACTTGACTGAAGCTGTCAGTATGATTTCAGTTAAGCTATTTGTTTGTTGTGCCATTGCACAAGTAAAATGGTGCTCTGGTCATCCTCCAAGCCCCCCCCCCCAATAAGCTTCAGTTACTCCACCAGGAATTGGTTGCTAAGAATCACTAAAGGTGTTTGATGATCCTTAAATGAGTAGTTCTTAACGTGCCTGTCAATGTTCAGCAATCATTATGAAACATGCCGATTCTTTGCAAAAAGATCATTGAAAAATGTTTGTATGGACACAGAATTCCTCAGCAAGCTGCATTGGATGAAGGAGACAGAGGCTTACACCTCTCTTTAGCACAACCTTGGGATAGGGGAAAAACATCAATGACTAGCAAGAACTAAGAACCAAATTAGCTAAACTGCATATAGGGAGTGATGTTATCAAGGTACACCAAGTCACAGATGCTTGCTCAAGACAAGACATTTCACCAAATCTTGCCTTTAATGGTTCAGTGTCGCACTAGCATCCCCTGTTAGCAGAAGGCCTGAGTCACAATGGGTCCCTTTCAAGGAGTCTGTGGGACATGGTATATCCATAAAGAGGCCTGGAAAACTACTGCTCCATTCCCTTCGATAGCTCAGATGGTAGAGCGGAGGACTGTAGATGAAGCGGGACAGGTATCCTTAGGTCGCTGGTTCAATTCCGGCTCAAAGGAAGAGCTTTCACTTAAGGTGGGCTGACTGTCTTTTTTCTTTGGCAAATGGACCTTTGCCTTTCATTGGCTGAAAAAGCAAAAGAGGATCTTTGCGCTCTGCGGGCCACGTGAATACAAACGCATGGGGCTAGTGGCGCAATGGATAACGCATCTGACTACGGATCAGAAGATTCTAGGTTCGACTCCTAGCTAGCTCGGCTTTTGGTCACTTCCACATTGCTAAAATGAGCAATTAGCCAACCCACACTGCAAATCATGAAAATCCCATAAGACACACTCAACAATCACCCTGTTTCTAGACCCAAAGCTTACCCTCACCTTGTCTTTCACAGAAAACATCTCATCTTCCGTCACATTCGAGTGCCTCTTTCGGCTTTTATGGCCACCATTTTGCACAATCTTTCAGACATCATATTTGCACAAGTGAGCTGTTATCTGATAATCTTTGCTATCTTGTTGCATGCGCCAAAACAATTTCACCAGAAGGTTGAATGTTCTCAGCTGTAAACGCAATAGATGTGTCGTTCACATCTCATTGGATTAGTACCTTGTTTTTTTTTCTTCAAGGTCTCTGAAAGACTTTCATGCCTGGCTAGCTCAGTCGGTAGAGCATGAGACTCTTAATCTCAGGGTCGTGGGTTCGAGCCCCACGTCGGGCGATGACTTGACTGAAGCTGTCAGTATGATTTCAGTTAAGCTATTTGTTTGTTGTGCCATTGCAAAAGCACAAGTAAAATGGTGCTCTGGTCATCTTCCAAGCCCCCCCCCCCCAATAAGCTTCAGTTACTCCACCAGGAATTGTTTGCTAAGAATCACTAAAGGTGTTTGATGATCCTTAAATGAGTAGTTCTTAGCGTGCCTGTCAATGTTCAGCAATCATTATGAAACATGCCAATTCTTTGCAAAAAGATCATTGAAAAATGTTTGTATGGACACAGAATTCCTCAGCAAGCTGCATTGGATGAAGGAGACAGAGGCTTACACCTCTCTTTAGCAGAACCTTGGGATAGGGGAAAAACATCAATGACTAGCAAGAACTAAGAACCAAATTAGCTAAACTGCATATAGGGAGTGATGTTATCAAGGTACACCAAGTCACAGATGCTTGCTCAAGACAAGACATTTCACCAAATCTTGCCTTTGATGGTTCAGTGTCGCACTAGCATCCCCTGTTAGCAGAAGGCCTGAGTCACAATGGGTCCCTTTCAAGGAGTCTGTGGGACATGGTATATCCATAAAGAGGCCTGGAAAACTACTGCTCCATTCCCTTCGATAGCTCAGATGGTAGAGCGGAGGACTGTAGATGAAGCGGGACAGGTATCCTTAGGTCGCTGGTTCAATTCCGGCTCGAAGGAAGAGCTTTCACTTAAGGTGGGCTGACTGTCTTTTTTCTTTGGCAAATGGACCTTTGCCTTTCATTGGCTGAAAAAGCAAAAGAGGATCTTTGCGCTCTGCGGGCCACGTGCATACAAACGCATGGGGCTAGTGGCGCAATGGATAACGCATCTGACTACGGATCAGAAGATTCTAGGTTCGACTCCTAGCTAGCTCGGCTTTTGGTCACTTCCACATTGCTAAAATGAGCAATTAGCCAACCCACACTGCAAATCATGAAAATCCCATAAGACACACTCAACAATCACCCTGTTTCTAGACCCAAAGCTTACCCTCACCTTGTCTTTCACAGAAAAGATCTCATCTTCCGTCACATTCGATTGCCTCTTTCGGCTTTTATGGCCACCATTTTGCACAATCTTTCAGACATCATATTTGCACAAGTGAGCTGTTATCTGATAATCTTCGCTATCTTGTTGCATGCGCCAAAACAATTTCACCAGAAGGTTGAATGTTCTCAGCTGTAAACGCAATAGATGTGTCGTTCACATCTCATTGGATTAGTACCTTGTTTTTTTTTCTTCAAGGGCTCTGAAAGACTTTCATGCCTGGCTAGCTCAGTCGGTAGAGCATGAGACTCTTAATCTCAGGGTCGTGGGTTCGAGCCCCACGTCGGCCGATGACTTGACTGAAGCTGTCAGTATGATTTCAGTTAAGCTATTTGTTTGTTGTGCCATTGCACAAGTAAAATGGTGCTCTGGTCATCCTCCAAGCCCCCCCCCCCAATAAGCTTCAGTTAATCCACCAGGAAATGGTTGCTAAGAATCACTAAAGGTGTTTGATGATCCTTAAATGAGTAGTTCTTAACGTGCCTGTCAATGTTCAGCAATCATGAAACATGCCGATTCTTTGCAAAAAGATCATTGAAAAATGTTTGTATGGACACAGAATTCCTCAGCAAGCTGCATTGCATGAAGGAGACAGAGGCTTACACCTCTCTTTAGCAGAACCTTGGGATAGGGGAAAAACATCAATGACTAGCAAGAACTAAGAACCAAATTAGCTAAACTGCATATAGGTAGTGATGTTATCAAGGTACACCAAGTCACAGATGCTTGCTCAAGACAAGACATTTCACCAAATCTTGCCTTTGATGGTTCAGTGTCGCACTAGCATCCCCTGTTAGCAGAAGGCCTGAGTCACAATGGGTCCCTTTCAAGGAGTCTGTGGGACATGGTATATCCATAAAGAGGCCTGGAAAACTACAGCTCCATTCCCTTCGATAGCTCAGATGGTAGAGCAGAGGACTGTAGATGAAGCGGGACAGGTATCCTTAGGTCGCTGGTTCAATTCCGGCTCGAAGGAAGAGCTTTCACTTAAGGTGGGCTGACTGTCTTTTTTCTTTGGCAAATGGACCTTTGCCTTTCATTGGCTGAAAAAGCAAAAGAGGATCTTTGCGCTCTGCGGGCCACGTGAATACAAACGCATGGGGCTAGTGGCGCAATGGATAACGCATCTGACTACGGATCAGAAGATTCTAGGTTCGACTCCTAGCTAGCTCGGCTTTTGGTCACTTCCACATTGCTAAAATGAGCAATTAGCCAACCCACACTGCAAATCATGAAAATCCCATAAGACACACTCAACAATCACCCTGTTTCTAGACCCAAAGCTTACCCTCACCTTGTCTATCACAGAAAAGATCTCATCTTCCGTCACATTCCAGTGCCTCTTTCGGCTTTTATGGCCACCATTTTGCACAATCTTTCAGACATCATATTTGCACAAGTGAGCTGTTATCTGATAATCTTCGCTATCTTGTTGCAGGCGCCAAAACAATTTCACCAGAAGGTTGAACGTACTCAGCTGTAAACGCAATAGATGTGTCGTTCACATCTCATTGGATTAGTACCTTGTTTTTTTTTCTTCAAGGGCTCTGAAAGACTTTCATGCCTGGCTAGCTCAGTCGGTAGAGCATGAGACTCTTAATCTCAGGGTCGTTGGTTCGAGCCCCACGTCGGGCGATGACTTGACTGAAGCTGTCAGTATGATTTCAGTTAAGCTATTTGTTTGTTGTGCCATTGCACAAGTAAAATGGTGCTCTGGTCATCCTCCAAGCCCCCCCCCCCCCCCCCCCCCCCCCAATAAGCTTCAGTTACTCCACCAGGAATTGGTTGCTAAGAATCACTAAAGGTGTTTGATGATCCTTAAATGAGTAGTTCTTAACGTGCCTGTCAATGTTCAGCAATCATTATGAAACATGCCGATTCTTTGCAAAAAGATCATTGAAAAATGTTTGTATGGACACAGAATTCCTCAGCAAGCTGCATTGGATGAAGGAGACAGAGGCATACACCTCTCTTTAGCAGAACCTTGGGATAGGGGAAAAACATCAATGACTAGCAAGAACTAAGAACCAAATTAGCTAAACTGCATATAGGGAGTGATGTTATCAAGGTACACCAAGTCACAGATGCTTGCTCAAGACAAGACATTTCACCAAATCTTGCCTTTGATGGTTCAGTGTCGCACTAGCATCCCCTGTTAGCAGAAGGCCTGAGTCACAATGGGTCCCTTTCAAGGAGTCTGTGGGACATGGTATATCCATAAAGATGCCTGGAAAACTACTGCTCCATTCCCTTCGATAGCTCAGATGGTAGAGCGGAGGACTGTAGATGAAGCGGGACAGGTATCCTTAGGTCGCTGGTTCAAATCCGGCTCGAAGGAAGAGCTTTCACTTAAGGTGGGCTGACTGTCTTTTTTCTTTGGCAAATGGACCTTTGCCTTTCATTGGCTGAAAAAGCAAAAGAGGATCTTTGCGCTCTGCGCGCCACGTGAATACAAACACATGGGGCTAGTGGCGCAATGGATAACGCATCTGACTACAGATCAGAAGATTCTAGGTTCGACTCCTAGCTAGCTCGGCTTTTGGTCACTTCCACATTGCTAAAATGAGCAATTAGCCAACCCACACTGCAAATCATGAAAATCCCATAAGACACACTCAACAATCACCCTGTTTCTAGACCCAAAGCTTACCCTCACCTTGTCTTTCACAGAAAAGATCTCATCTTCCGTCACATTCGAGTGCCTCTTTCGGCTTTTATGGCCACCATTTTGCACAATCTTTCAGACATCATATTTGCACAAGTGAGCTGTTATCTGATAATCTTTGCTATCTTGTTGCATGCGCCAAAACAATTTCACCAGAAGGTTGAATGTTCTCAGCTGTAAACGCAATAGATGTGTCGTTCACATCTCATTGGATTAGTACCTTGTTTTTTTTTCTTCAAGGTCTCTGAAAGACTTTCATGCCTGGCTAGCTCAGTCGGTAGAGCATGAGACTCTTAATCTCAGGGTCGTGGGTTCGAGCCCCACGTCGGGCGATGACTTGACTGAAGCTGTCAGTATGATTTCAGTTAAGCTATTTGTTTGTTGTGCCATTGCAAAAGCACAAGTAAAATGGTGCTCTGGTCATCTTCCAAGCCCCCCCCCCCCCAATAAGCTTCAGTTACTCCACCAGGAATTGGTTGCTAAGAATCACTAAAGGTGTTTGATGATCCTTAAATGAGTAGTTCTTAACGTGCCTGTCAATGTTCAGCAATCATTATGAAACATGCCGATTCTTTGCAAAAAGATCATTGAAAAATGTTTGTATGGACACAGAATTCCTCAGCAAGCTGCATTGGATGAAGGAGACAGAGGCTTACACCTCTCTTTAGCACAACCTTGGGATAGGGGAAAAACATCAATGACTAGCAAGAACTAAGAACCAAATTAGCTAAACTGCATATGGGGAGTGATGTTATCAAGGTACACCAAGTCACAGATGCTTGCTCAAGACAAGACATTTCACCAAATCTTGCCTTTGATGGTTCAGTGTCGCACTAGCATCCCCTGTTAGCAGAAGGCCTGAGTCACAATGGGTCCCTTTCAAGGAGTCTGTGGGACATGGTATATCCATAAAGAGGCCTGGAAAACTACTGCTCCATTCCCTTCGATAGCTCAGATGGTAGAGCGGAGGACTGTAGATGAAGCGGGACAGGTATCCTTAGGTCGCTGGTTCAATTCCGGCTCGAAGGAAGAGCTTTCACTTAAGGTGGGCTGACTGTCTTTTTTCTTTGGCAAATGGACCTTTGCCTTTCATTGGCTGAAAAAGCAAAAGAGGATCTTTGCGCTCTGCGGGCCACGTGAATACAAACGCATGGGGCTAGTGGCGCAATGGATAACGCATCTGACTACGGATCAGAAGATTCTAGGTTCGACTCCTAGCTAGCTCGGCTTTTGGTCACTTCCACATTGCTAAAATGAGCAATTAGCCAACCCACACTGCAAATCATGAAAATCCCATAAGACACACTCAACAATCACCCTGTTTCTAGACCCAAAGCTTACCCTCACCTTGTCTTTCACAGAAAAGATCTCATCTTCCGTCACATTCGAGTGCCTCTTTCGGCTTTTATGGCCACCATTTTGCACAATCTTTCAGACATCATATTTGCACAAGTGAGCTGTTATCTGATAATCTTCGCTATCTTGTTGCATGCGCCAAAACAATTTCACCAGAAGGTTGAACGTACTCAGCTGTAAACGCAATAGATGTGTCGTTCACATCTCATTGGATTAGTACCTTGTTTTTTTTCTTCAAGGGCTCTGAAAGACTTTCATGCCTGGCTAGCTCAGTCGGTAGAGCATGAGACTCTTAATCTCAGGGTCGTGGGTTCGAGCCCCACGTCGGGCGATGACTTGACTGAAGCTGTCAGTATGATTTCAGTTAAGCTATTTGTTTGTTGTGCCATTACACAAGTAAAATGGTGCTCTGGTCATCTTCCAAGCCCCCCCCTCCCCAACAATAAGCTCCAGTTACTCCACCAGGAATTGGTTGCTAAGAATCACTAAAGGTGTTTGATGATACTTAAATGAGTAGTTCTTAACGTGCCTGTCAATGTTCAGCAATCATTATGAAACATGCCAATTCTTTGCAAAAAGATCATTGAAAAATGTTTGTATGGACACAGAATTCCTCAGCAAGCTGCATTGGATGAAGGAGACAGAGGCTTACACCTCTCTTTAGCAGAACCTTGGGATAGGGGAAAAACATCAATGACTAGCAAGAACTAAGAACCAAATTAGCTAAACTGCATATAGGGAGTGATGTTATCAAGGTACACCAAGTCACAGATGCTTGCTCAAGACAAGACATTTCACCAAATCTTGCCTTTGATGGTTCAGTGTCGCACTAGCATCCCCTGTTAGCAGAAGGCCTGAGTCACAATGGGTCCCTTTCAAGGAGTCTGTGGGACATCGTATATCCATAAAGATGCCTGGAAAACTACTGCTCCATTCCCATCGATAGCTCAGATGGTAGAGCGGAGGACTGTAGATGAAGCGGGACAGGTATCCTTAGGTCGCTGGTTCAATTCCGGCTCGAAGGAAGAGCTTTCACTTAAGGTGGGCTGACTGTCTTTTTTCTTTGGCAAATGGACCTTTGCCTTTCATTGGCTGAAAAAGCAAAAGAGGATCTTTGCGCTCTGCGGGCCACGTGAATACAAACGCATGGGGCTAGTGGCGCAATGGATAACGCATCTGACTACGGATCAGAAGATTCTAGGTTCGACTCCTAGCTAGCTCGGCTTTTGGTCACTTCCACATTGCTAAAATGAGCAATTAGCCAACCCACACTGCAAATCATGAAAATCCCATAAGACACACTCAACAATCACCCTGTTTCTAGACCCAAAGCTTACCCTCACCTTGTCTTTCACAGAAAAGATCTCATCTTCCGTCACATTCGAGTGCCTCTTTCGGCTTTTATGGCCACCATTTTGCACAATCTTTCAGACATCATATTTGCACAAGTGAGCTGTTATCTGATAATCTTTGCTATCTTGTTGCATGCGCCAAAACAATTTCACCAGAAGGTTGAATGTTCTCAGCTGTAAACGCAATAGATGTGTCGTTCACATCTCATTGAATTAGTACCTTGTTTTTTTTTCTTCAAGGTCTCTGAAAGACTTTCATGCCTGGCTAGCTCAGTCGGTAGAGCATGAGACTCTTAATCTCAGGGTCGTGGGTTCGAGCCCCACGTCGGGCGATGACTTGACTGAAGCTGTCAGTATGATTTCAGTTAAGCTATTTGTTTGTTGTGCCATTGCAAAAGCACAAGTAAAATGGTGCTCTGGTCATCTTCCAAGCCCCCCCCCCCAATAAGCTTCAGTTACTCCACCAGGAATTGGTTGCTAAGAATCACTAAAGGTGTTTGATGATCCTTAAATGAGTAGTTCTTAACGTGCCTGTCAATGTTCAGCAATCATTATGAAACATGCCGATTCTTTGCAAAAAGATCATTGAAAAATGTTTGTATGGACACAGAATTCCTCAGCAAGCTGCATTGGATGAAGGAGACAGAGGCTTACACCTCTCTTTAGCACAACCTTGGGATAGGGGAAAAACATCAATGACTAGCAAGAACTAAGAACCAAATTAGCTAAACTGCATATAGGGAGTGATGTTATCAAGGTACACCAAGTCACAGATGCTTGCTCAAGACAAGACATTTCACCAAATCTTGCCTTTGATGGTTCAGTGTCGCACTAGCATCCCCTGTTAGCAGAAGGCCTGAGTCACAATGGGTCCCTTTCAAGGAGTCTGTGGGACATGGTATATCCATAAAGAGGCCTGGAAAACTACAGCTCCATTCCCTTCGATAGCTCAGATGGTAGAGCGGAGGACTGTAGATGAAGCGGGACAGGTATCCTTAGGTCGCTGGTTCAATTCCGGCTCGAAGGAAGAGCTTTCACTTAAGGTGGGCTGACTGTCTTTTTTCTTTGGCAAATGGACCTTTGCCTTTCATTGGCTGAAAAAGCAAAAGAGGATCTTTGCGCTCTGCGGGCCACGTGAATACAAAAGCATGGGGCTAGTGGCGCAATGGATAACGCATCTGACTACGGATCAGAAGATTCTAGGTTCGACTCCTAGCTAGCTCGGCTTTTGGTCACTTCCACATTGCTAAAATGAGCAATTAGCCAACCCACACTGCAAATCATGAAAATCCCATAAGACACACTCAACAATCACCCTGTTTCTAGACCCAAAGCTTACCCTCACCTTGTCTTTCACAGAAAAGATCTCATCTTCCGTCACATTCGAGTGCCTCTTTCGGCTTTTATGGCCACCATTTTGCACAATCTTTCAGACATCATATTTGCACAAGTGAGCTGTTATCTGATAATCTTCGCTATCTTGTTGCATGCGCCAAAACAATTTCACCAGAAGGTTGAACGTACTCAGCTGTAAACGCAATAGATGTGTCGTTCACATCTCATTGGATTAGTACCTTGTTTTTTTTTTCTTCAAGGGCTGTGAAAGACTTTCATGCCTGGCTAGCTCAGTCGGTAGAGCATGAGACTCTTAATCTCAGGGTCGTGGGTTCGAGCCCCACGTCGGGCGATGACTTGACTGAAGCTGTCAGTATGATTTCAGTTAAGCTATTTGTTTGTTGTGCCATTGCAAAAGCACAAGTAAAATGGTGCTCTGGTCATCTTCCAAGCCCCCCCCCCCCAATAAGCTTCAGTTACTCCACCAGGAATTGGTTGCTAAGAATCACTAAAGGTGTTTGATGATCCTTAAATGAGTAGTTCTTAACGTGCCTGTCAATGTTCAGCAATCATTATGAAACATGCCGATTCTTTGCAAAAAGATCATTGAAAAATGTTTGTATGGACACAGAATTCCTCAGCAAGCTGCATTGGATGAAGGAGACAGAGGCTTACACCTCTCTTTAGCACAACCTTGGGATAGGGGAAAAACATCAATGACTAGCAAGAACTAAGAACCAAATTAGCTAAACTGCATATAGGGAGTGATGTTATCAAGGTACACCAAGTCACAGATGCTTGCTCAAGACAAGACATTTCACCAAATCTTGCCTTTGATGGTTCAGTGTCGCACTAGCATCCCCTGTTAGCAGAAGGCCTGAGTCACAATGGGTCCCTTTCAAGGAGTCTGTGGGACATGGTATATCCATAAAGAGGCCTGGAAAACTACTGCTCCATTCCCTTCGATAGCTCAGATGGTAGAGCGGAGGACTGTAGATGAAGCGGGACAGGTATCCTTAGGTCGCTGGTTCAATTCCGGCTCGAAGGAAGAGCTTTCACTTAAGGTGGGCTGACTGTCTTTTTTCTTGGGCAAATGGACCTTTGCCTTTCATTGGCTGAAAAAGCAAAAGAGGATCTTTGCGCTCTGCGGGCCACGTGAATACAAACGCATGGGGCTAGTGGCGCAATGGATAACGCATCTGACTACGGATCAGAAGATTCTAGGTTCGACTCCTAGCTAGCTCGGCTTTTGGTCACTTCCACATTGCTAAAATGAGCAATTGGCCAACCCACACTGCAAATCATGAAAATCCCATAAGACACACTCAACAATCACCCTGTTTCTAGACCCAAAGCTTACCCTCACCTTGTCTTTCACAGAAAAGATCTCATCTTCCGTCACATTCGAGTGCCTCTTTCGGCTTTTATGGCCATCATTTTGCACAATCTTTCAGACATCATATTTGCACAAGTGAGCTGTTATCTGATAATCTTCGCTATCTTGTTGCATGCGCCAAAACAATTTCACCAGAAGGTTGAACGAACTCAGCTGTAAACGCAATAGATGTGTCGTTCACATCTCATTGGATTAATACCTTGTTTTTTTTTCTTCAAGGGCTCTGAAAGACTTTCATGCCTGGCTAGCTCAGTCGGTAGAGCATGAGACTCTTAATCTCAGGGTCGTGGGTTCGAGCCCCACGTCGGCCGATGACTTGACTGAAGCTGTCAGTATGATTTCAGTTAAGCTATTTGTTTGTTGTGCCATTGCACAAGTAAAATGGTGCTCTGGTCATCCTCCAAGCCCCCCCCCCCCCAATAAGCTTCAGTTACTCCACCAGGAATTGGTTGCTAAGAATCACTAAAGGTGTTTGATGATACTTAAATGAGTAGTTCTTAACGTGCCTGTCAATGTTCAGCAATCATTATGAAACATGCCGATTCTTTGCAAAAAGATCATTGAAAAATGTTTGTATGGACACAGAATTCCTCAGCAAGCTGCATTGCATGAAGGAGACAGAGGCTTACACCTCTCTTTAGCAGAACCTTGGGATAGGGGAAAAACATCAATGACTAGCAAGAACTAAGAACCAAATTAGCTAAACTGCATATAGGGAGTGATGTTATCAAGGTACACCAAGTCACAGATGCTTGCTCAAGACAAGACATTTCACCAAATCTTGCCTTTGATGGTTCAGTGTCGCACTAGCATCCCCTGTTAGCAGAAGGCCTGAGTCACAATGGGTCCCTTTCAAGGAGTCTGTGGGACATGGTATATCCATAAAGAGGCCTGGAAAACTACTGCTCCATTCCCTTCGATAGCTCAGATGGTAGAGCGGAGGACTGTAGATGAAGCGGGACAGGTATCCTTAGGTCGCTGGTTCAATTCCGGCTCGAAGGAAGAGCTTTCACTTAAGGTGGGCTGACTGTCTTTTTTCTTTGGCAAATGGACCTTTGCCTTTCATTGGCTGAAAAAGCAAAAGAGGATCTTTGCGCTCTGCGGGCCACGTGAATACAAACGCATGGGGCTAGTGGCGCAATGGATAACGCATCTGACTACGGATCAGAAGATTCTAGGTTCGACTCCTAGCTAGCTCGGCTTTTGGTCACTTCCACATTGCTAAAATGAGCAATTAGCCAACCCACACTGCAAATCGTGAAAATCCCATAAGACACACTCAACAATCACCCTGTTTCTAGACCCAAAGCTTACCCTCACCTTGTCTATCACAGAAAAGATCTCATCTTCCGTCACATTCGAGTGCCTCTTTCGGCTTTTATGGCCAACATTTTGCACAATCTTTCAGACATCATATTTGCACAAGTGAGCTGTTATCTGATAATCTTCGCTATCTTGTTGCATGCGCCAAAACAATTTCACCAGAAGGTTGAACGTACTCAGCTGTAAACGCAATAGATGTGTCGTTCACCTCATTGGATTAGTACCTTGTTTTTTTTTCTTCAAGGGCTGTGAAAGACTTTCATGCCTGGCTAGCTCAGTCGGTAGAGCAAGAGACTCTTAATCTCAGGGTCGTGGGTTCGAGCCCCACGTCGGCCGATGACTTGACTGAAGCTGTCAGTATGATTTCAGTTAAGCTATTTGTTTGTTGTGCCATTGCACAAGTAAAATGGTGCTCTGGTCATCCTCCAAGCCCCCCCCCCCAATAAGCTTCAGTTACTCCACCAGGAATTGGTTGCTAAGAATCACTAAAGGTGTTTGATGATCCTTAAATGAGTAGTTCTTAACGTGCCTGTCAATGTTCAGCAATCATTATGAAACATGCCGATTCTTTGCAAAAAGATCATTGAAAAATGTTTGTATGGACACAGAATTCCTCAGCAAGCTGCATTGCATGAAGGAGACAGAGGCTTACACCTCTCTTTAGCAGAACCTTGGGATAGGGGAAAAACATCAATGACTAGCAAGAACTAAGAACCAAATTAGCTAAACTGCATATAGGGAGTGATGTTATCAAGGTACACCAAGTCACAGATGCTTGCTCAAGACAAGACATTTCACCAAATCTTGCCTTTGATGGTTCAGTGTCGCACTAGCATCCCCTGTTAGCAGAAGGCCTGAGTCACAATGGGTCCCTTTCAAGGAGTCTGTGGGACATGGTATATCCATAAAGAGGCCTGGAAAACTACTGCTCCATTCCCTTCGATAGCTCAGATGGTAGAGCGGAGGACTGTAGATGAAGCGGGACAGGTATCCTTAGGTCGCTGGTTCAATTCCGGCTCGAAGGAAGAGCTTTCACTTAAGGTGGGCTGACTGTCTTTTTTCTTTGGCAAATGGACCTTTGCCTTTCATTGGCTGAAAAAGCAAAAGAGGATCTTTGCGCTCTGCGGGCCACGTGAATACAAACGCATGGGGCTAGTGGCGCAATGGATAACGCATCTGACTACGGATCAGAAGATTCTAGGTTCGACTCCTAGCTAGCTCGGCTTTTGGTCACTTCCACATTGCTAAAATGAGCAATTAGCCAACCCACACTGCAAATCATGAAAATCCCATAAGACACAGTCAACAATCACCCTGTTTCTAGACCCAAAGCTTACCCTCACCTTGTCTTTCACAGAAAACATCTCATCTTCCGTCACATTCGAGTGCCTCTTTCGGCTTTTATGGCCACCATTTTGCACAATCTTTCAGACATCATATTTGCACAAGTGAGCTGTTATCTGATAATCTTCGCTATCTTGTTGCATGCGCCAAAACAATTTCACCAGAAGGTTGAACGTACTCAGCTGTAAACGCAATAGATGTGTCGTTCACATCTCATTGGATTAGTACCTTGTTTTTTTTTCTTCAAGGGCTCTGAAAGACTTTCATGCCTGGCTAGCTCAGTCGGTAGAGCATGAGACTCTTAATCTCAGGGTCGTGGGTTCGAGCCCCACGTCGGGCGATGACTTGACTGAAGCTGTCAGTATGATTTCAGTTAAGCTATTTGTTTGTTGTGCCATTGCACAAGTAAAATGGTGCTCTGGTCATCTTCCAAGCCCCCCCCTCCCCAACAATAAGCTCCAGTTACTCCACCAGGGGCCTGTTTCACAAAGGAGGTTCAACCAACTCTGAGGTCAAACCTGAACTCTGAGTTGGTCAATCGAGAGATTGACAACTCTGAGTTTTCAGTTTCAGAGCAGCTGATCCGCTTTAGATCAATCAACTCTGAGTGGACTGATTCGGAGGTGAGCGTGCGCACCGCGTCTATAAGAAGCCATTATCAATGGAGCGCAGATATCACGAGTCACCATGGCAACCGTGAAAACAAAGAGGTCTGCGTATTTTTCGCCAGCTGAACTTGACGTGCTGCTGCAGAGTTGCAGTGAATATGAGAACATATTCCAGAAGAAAAGCAACACCGCTGCATCTGCAAAACAGAGACAGTTAGCGTGGGAAACATAGCTGCTCAAGTTAATGCCTAAGTTTGCATTTAAATCATTGTTATAAATATTGACTGTAATAACTTTTTAAATAGCGTAAGGTGTGAAATAAAAAATGGTGATATTTAGGTGTACTTTTGAAGTGTCATTCCTGGTGTAAATGCATGAAATGCTGCATAGTGTACAGAACCAATCTGGGGGAAAATGCATTTAACGTCGGTAATGTTTAGAGGACTTTTTTGTTAACCTTCCCCTCTAGCAAACGTTGGTCATTTTAATATTAATACATGCAATTGTGTTTTTAAAAGTGAACTTTTGTCTACTGTTGAACCTTTCGCTGCGCAAAGACTTCCTTCTTTTCTCTCGTCTTTCCGACCGTGCGTGGTCAAAAGCGCAGGGGAGATTTCCTTCAGGGCTGAAGGGAATTCTCCTTCGGGGTTCACTTCCCGTTGGAAACCCTCAACCTCCAGAGCGGAATAAGAATGACTCCAAAGCAGTTATTCTGGGAATGACACCTTCTCCGTCCTCCTCATCCGTGCTCACCCCACCCCCCCCCATCTGCACCTGCAATCGCCCCTCCCCTTGTCCCTCGTGGATTGCACCCCGCTCAGCACACACACACTGCAACACTACCCCTGTATTGATCAAGTGGTATAGGTTTATATGGGATTAAGAAAGTAAGCAGTGCTAGAAAATTGTGTTTCCAAAAAGTAATTGTTACATTAATCTAATTCAATGTCCCTGATTTCATTTTCATGTAGATGCAATCCTGCAGGAATTAAAAGAAACATGGCAGCAGCTAAAAATGAAGTATAAAAACATAATTCAATCAGGTCAAATGTGAGCATGTCATGGATGTAGGCTTTGTTGACAATATTTGACATATGAAACATCTACATAGCAAGACCTAATGTTGTTTTCATTTTGTATATGTAATTGACTGCAACGAAAAACGGTAACGCTCAAACAAAAACGTATGGGGAAATGACAAAACATCGAGTCGAGGTCTCAAAATCCTCGTACGACGTAAATGTAATTCTCTACGAATTAATGCAGCCTCCTCATCTATTGGGTCCTCCAAAAAAGGACAAGCCATTCTTGTCACTTAGATCGCGTGACGGAAATGTGGGCAATGAAGGTTGAAGCCAAATATAGTGCTTCGTCTTTAAAAAGGGGAGGGGACCGGCAAAAACTTCGAGTTTGGAGAATAAAACCTGCTCCCGACCAGGTTAGGTTCACAGCATAAGTAACCATGGATACTGACTCCGAGTAAAAGTTAACTCTCTTTCAGAAACGGGTTTGACTTACTCTGCTTTCTCTGGTTTGACAAACCTCCGATTCTGAAACGGAAAACCCAGGGTTTCCCTGATTTCCGGGTTTATGAACTCAGAGTTTACACTTAACCTCCTTTGTGAAACAGGCCCCAGGAATTGGTTGCTAAGAATCACTAAAGGTGTTTGATGATACTTAAATGAGTAGTTCTTAACGTGCCTGTCAATGTTCAGCAATCATTATGAAACATGCCAATTCTTTGCAAAAAGATCATTGAAAAATGTTTGTATGGACACAGAATTCCTCAGCAAGCTGCATTGGATGAAGGAGACAGAGGCTTACACCTCTCTTTAGCAGAACCTTGGGATAGGGGAAAACATCAATGACTAGCAAGAACTAAGAACCAAATCAGCTAAACTGCATATAGGGAGTGATGTTATCAAGGTACACCAAGTCACAGATGCTTGCTCAAGACAAGACATTTCACCAAATCTTGCCTTTGATGGTTCAGTGTCGCACTAGCATCCCCTGTTAGCAGAAGGCCTGAGTCACAATGGGTCCCTTTCAAGGAGTCTGTGGGACATGGTATATCCATAAAGAGGCCTGGAAAACTACTGCTCCATTCCCTTAGATAGCTCAGATGGTAGAGCGGAGGACTGTAGATGAAGCGGGACAGGTATCCTTAGGTCGCTGGTTCAATTCCGGCTCGAAGGAAGAGCTTTCACTTAAGGTGGGCTGACTGTCTTTTTTCTTTGGCAAATGGACCTTTGCCTTTCATTGGCTGAAAAAGCAAAAGAGGATCTTTGCGCTCTGCGGGCCACGTGAATACAAACGCATGGGGCTAGTGGCGCCCCCGGCCGCTGGTTAGTCGAGCTCGATCTCGGTCATTCTTGGTTGTGATATCCAATCAAATCACTTACTTGCAACCAAGATTCGAACCTCTCCTCCAATAAGCTGTTCTCTAGCGTACGACATCTCGCCCAAGAGTAACCTAGAATTACCCAATCAGTTGCCACGATGAATGTCCGGGGCGATGACAAAGGACTAACCAATGAGATGCAAGAAGAGAGAAGAGCGCTTGAAGGAAAAAAAAAAAAAAAAAAAAAAAAAAGAGCGCTTCATTTGCATTTGCGAACATCGCTAAAAGTGTCGAAGCAAGATTTGATCCCGTTTTCAACGTTGATCACGACTTTTCACAGTAAGTACGGAGTTGTCATTGTGAAATTTACTTTTAAATGTTTGTGCTATCGTAATAACACGTTTTTGCTGATGGTATTACCTGTCGTACTCCGCTAGAAAGGTTGTTTTCCTTTGGTCATTTACAGTAAGTGTCCTCCATTGTTGTTGTTCAACCAGCGGGGTTTTTCCACTGACCGTGTAGTAAAATAACAAGTAAATCTTTTTTAATCGTCTGAAAGCGAGGCTAACTGAAATGTGTAACCGAACTTTTAGCAAGCAGCGGTGTTTTTCACGTTGGTCATTTACTGTATTGAAAACGTCAGGCCAAAAATAAAATCAGAGCATCAGCTGCTCAAATATGAATAATAACCGGACCTTTTACGTGTCGATTGCTGCTTCTTTGTGTTTGTTATTTGCCTTTCGGCCGCATGTTTTACTAGCGAGTACTTTCACACATGCACACGAATACTTTTATTTGTTCAAAGTTATTTTTGTTGTTTTTATTATTAAACATAAGAAAAATTTATGAATGAATTATTTCGGGAATGAGTCAGACTGTTGTCCTCAAGCTTTGCAATATGTTATTTTCTTTTGTTGTGTTTAATGTTTTGAATAATAGTAATTAATAATAATAATAATTAATAATAATTTAAATTAATAACATTCCGCAAAAAACAAGCAATTGGTATTTAAGAACTCACAAAAAAATCAAAGTAAATAATACATGTATCCATCCAATCAAATAAAACTGTATTAAAGCCTTCAATCTGTAGCATTTTATTTTCTCATCTTGTGTTTGCACAGCTCAGTTTATGGTTTACAATCTGCTTTTCTCATTTGATTCATTCAGCTTTTATGATGGAACCCAGATTCAGAAGACTGGCTAGTGGCATTCTGAATTTGTCAGACTCATCGGAAGCCTATTCCTATAAGAAGGCAAAAAAAGGAAAGCCATGGATGAAGCCCTTGTCCCCGGAAGCAGTACTGGAAAAGGCAACAAAGAACCTGCTGGATCATCAGGGAGATCTTTCCAACAGAAAGCATCTTCTTGGCTTCTTTGAGATCCAGTTTGGTATTTTCCAGGGCCAGACATTCAAATGGCTGCTGGAAAATGCTTTAGGTTATGCTGCCTACCTTGTTGCTGCTATGAAGAGAGATCCAACAGGGGGTAGTAAAGACACCAAGGATCATGCCAGCAACAAAGAAAGTTTCAGAGAATACATGGAAATGTTTCCATCTGCCAAAACTGCTGTGGCGATGAAAGAGGAGCAGTGGTCACGAGAGAAGACACAGCCTAGTTTGTCCAGCCAGCCGGGACCATCGATGGCATCCTCTTCTTCTCAGACTCCATCAACGTCTAATCCTTCTGCTGCAAGACCTCCCAGTTCACCACCACATCCCAAAACTCCTCAGCCCATCTCCACCGCGTCTCTCTCTTCCCTATTAGTGGGTAATTTGGCCAAGGACAAAAACATTGAGAAAGCTGTAAAAAGGCTGGCGTCCCCATTTAAAGTCAGACCCTGTAAGAAAACAATTCTCTTTTTTTCCAAACCCTGAGTTACATTAAATCTTATTGGCAGTGGATGTTAATGCTGTGTTGTTGTTGTTTTTCAGCTTTGATACATGCACGGCCACATTCCACATCCACAACTTTAAACAAGCCAGCTGGATCCCTTTCTTCCTCACCTGCGCTTGTAGGATCCCCCTTCACCCTCGAAGCCTCCCCCTCCGCCTCCTCCTCCTCCCTCCCAGTAGCAGGACCCTCTTCCCCACACCCAACTGTGGAAACCTCCATCAATCCTCCACAGACACCACCAGCCTTTGGCCCTAAAGCCAGTGAGGAGTTCTCCACCGCTGCAGGTCCAAAAACTCCCACCACATTTCCACCCGTGTCGAGTGAAGTGGACGACAGCACGCTTCTGGCAGAAGCACTCAGATGGGATAAATCTCACTCAGCAAGTATGTACATTTTATATAGAATTTTTTATGTATTTACTCAAGCATGCATTTAAAGAAAAAAAACACACACACACACACACCACTGACACCAACATTTTTATTTATATATTTAAACAAAACCCTTTTGCATTTGCTCTGACTGAAAAAGCTTTAAGGTTTAAGTGTCCCCTGAAATTTTAAATTTTATCCATGCACAAATTCTATTAATAGACTTTTTACCTTCTCTTTTTCCTCTCAGCACAAAGAGTGTGTCTTCCAGCCGGCTGGCTCCACACACTGCCTGAGGTGGACCAGAGATGGATGTCCAAAGCTCTTTTCAATTGGACAGCGCAAGGACATCCTGAACTGGACTTCAGCAGGGTGGACAGACTGTGGTGGTATCCTCCACAATTCCCATTGCACGTCACCAATGTCCCTCAGCCCGAAGACTATTTTGGCAGCCCCCTCTTCCTTTGGATGCCCCGAAAACTCTGGCAAGTCAAGCTGACATGTCCTCATTCAGATTGCCACAAAGGGCTTCTGACCTCATCTGGTGTTCATCAGAAGATCAGGCAAGTTATTTCTCTGGACATAACTTACTTTGTGGCATCTGAATATTTAGTTTGCAAAATATGCAAAAGAAAGGTCATCAGCTGGAGCCATGCCATCGTCTCCCAGCTGGATGTGGGGCACAGGGGGCAGTTTCCCTGCATCCTCACATCCAAGCTTGCCTGTGACCTGAGGGTGGTCACTTTGATGCGCCAGAGGGGTCTGGGAAACAGCAGCAGCCAGATTAGGAAGAAGGTGCAGGAGAGTCATTCAGAAGTGTGGCTGAAGAAGACTGTCCAGTACCTGACGGACTGTAAACAAGTCAAAGGGGCTGTTGAAAAGGGTCTCATAAGACCAGTCACGTTTTCACCTCCCCCTCCAATGCCTACTGTTCCAAAGCACAGGTGGATGATGCAGGTCTACGCCCAAGATGTTCTCCAGAGGCTGACTGAGGTCAAGGCCTCAGTAACATCAACTTATGGACGCATCTTGAAGCTGGACTCCACCAAGAAAGTGGCTCGGAAACTGGCTGGAAGGGGTTTTGGAACAGCGACCTGGGCAACAAATGTTGGCAATGAGCACGGCCAAATAATAATGTCTGTGCTCACTGCTAGCGAAGGTTTTGGCCTGGGGCCAATGATTGAGGGACTCATAGGGAGATATGCAGTGGCTGGGGTACCTCCCCCTGAAGTGCTTTACGTCGACAGAGACTGCTGTGGAAACACGCTTCTTCGGCGAATGTTCCAGAAGTGGAAAGACCTTCACATCCGCCTGGACATATGGCACTTCATGAGAAGGTTTTCGGTGGGCTGCACCACGGATTCACACCAGCTGTATGCATCCTTCATGAGGCGCCTCAGCCACTGTCTCTTTATGTGGGATGAGGAAGATCTGACAGCCCTCAAGATCGCAAAGCGCTCCGAACTTTCTGCCAGGCTCACCAATCCCTCAGATGCTGACGTGCTGCGGTCCATTAGCCGCAGTGAGTTAGCCCTGCACTGCAGGAGAACGACACGTGGCTCTCAGGAGACTCTGGCTCTCATCAAAAGCCTCATCCAAGCTTTTGATGGGGACAATGGCCGCGACACTCTGGGGGTCCCTCTGATCAACTCGGAACGCATGGCTGGCATTTTAGCTGCTCAGGCAAAACATGTGGCCTGCATCCAGGACCCCCCAGGCATCCAGCTGTACACCAGGACGGGAACAATCCTGAAAGGAGGACATCGTTTGCCCACATACCGCTGTGCCAGAGGTTCAACATCCCTTGAATCTTTTCATCTTCACCTGAATAGGTTCATCCCTGGTAAGTTGTTCTTTTATCTTTCCTTGAAACACAAAAATCCTAAAATATTGTAAAAAATATAGAAAGCCATATGTATTTATGCATGGAAACGTGTGTTTTGTTTTTTCCATGGATACTACAGGCACCCTGGCAAGTGATGTCTTCTTCCAGGCCTACCTGTTAGATGGGCTGGCCAGGTGGAATGAAGACCGCGCTGTAGCCGCCACATCAGACAAGCAGCAGCAGCCATGCTCCTACGACCATCTCCTGCGGCATGCTGCTAACAGTTTGTCTGAGGAGGTCCTTGGCCAGGAAATTGTTCCCTATACTGGGCCAAGGAAATACACAGGTATGCACACTTTTTTTGAAAAGAACTTCAAAACCTTTTTTCTTCTTCTAATGAGTGCTTTGCCTTTTACAGGTGAACTTCTAGGGGTGGAGTACCTTTACCAGCAAACTGGTAAAGTTCTCCAAGATTACAGACAGGCTGTTGAAGAGTCTGAGACAATGGACATGGAGATTGAAGACAGCTTCAATGAACCCGAAGAGTTTGAAGACTTCACTGTGGCCACTTTGGAGCCAGTGAGGACCTTCACAGTCTCTTCAACGTCATCCTTGGCACCCACCAGCAGTCTGTCAGCTCCAGACCCTCAGCCTGGCCCCTCTTGGTCTCCTCCTCCTCCTGAGGGTCCTTCAACGAGTGCGACACACTCAGCGCCTGGACCTACATCACCATCTCCCTCTTCATCACCTTCCGCCACCACCTCTGTTCCCCCTTGTGTCTTATCCCCCGCTGAACAGAGCAGTGAGTTTAGTTCAACTTTTCTATTGAAAAAAGAAAAAGTAAAGTAGTATGTATGTTTTTTATTTATTTACCGGTATTTTGTTTTGCAAATGGGAAAAAGGTCTAGGAGTGCTTTCATTATAAGGATTTATCATGTTACTGTTTATTAAGGGATTTGCTTTTTTCTTTTACAGCCTCCAAAACAGATCTGCCAGCAACCCCTCAACAGTTGGACTCTTCATGTGACGTAAGACTAAGTTCTTTTCAAAAGCATAAATGTCTTTTTTCTTTTAATTTGATTCACTAATTGTTGTTCTTGTTTTATAGGATTCTGTCGGCCCTGACAACGTGGAGGGTTATGGGGCCGTGCAGGAGCTGGCTGATTTCTTGGTCGGCCTCCGGCACAATAACCTTGTGGTGACTGCAGAGGAGTCAAACCGGATCGTTTCCCTGTGGCAGTCATTGGGGGATTATGACAAACAAAAAACGGTTTACTCCCAGCGTCACCAAGCCCACCTGAAGCAGGGTAGATTTAGAGCAACCAAAAAAATTGTAGCCCCCGGCGTCGAAAGCACAAAAAGGTGAGTAGACAAAAAACACACAAGAGCTGAGCCACCAAAAGAAGTGACACAAAACAAAATGTTTGGTTTTAAAATAACACTTTAAATCATATATCCTTGTTTTTTTGTCCTTACTTTTCCCCTTCTTTTTTCATTCAGGTGTTTTATCGGGGCTCACAGTCCTGCACAGTGGCCAGACTGCAACCGAGTGTCAGAGGCCATCTTTGTGAGACTCTGTGCCTTGTACCCAAACGCCGTCCGATGCGAAGGGAAGAAGGTTTCTCGGTTCACTATGGTGGTGCGAATGTACAGGACGATTAGAGAGTGTGTCGTCTCAAATGCCAGAATTATGAGTGAGACCACCATCCAGCTCCCAGAAGTAAATGCTGCTACAGTCACACAATGGTAAGTAAATTAGAATGATTTTAATACATGACATTTTCAGTCTTTATGAATACATTTTCAACAACATCAAACAGAAAAATATAAGAAGCTGTATCCTCCAGAATGCATAGAGGAAAATCAAAACAGTTTAATCAAAAAATAGGATCAAACAATAGTAGGGGGGGCTTTTTCATTTGTCTTGCATCTTATAAACACAAAGGCAGCTGGAGCTGTTACCCTGTTTTGATTCTATTGTTGAACCTTTTCGTTTTGCACATATTTACAGGTACAGCAGGCGGTGCCGGGCACAAGAAAAACTAATTTTAAACCAGGGCATCCCACAACCTGCTGCTTCCATGGCAGCTACAGAAAAACTTCCAGATCCACTCCAGAAAGGAACACCTTTACAGGTGGGGACCTCAGCTCAGCCGCACATTTTTGTGCTTCCGCCCAACACTGCTGGGGAGGCAAAACTTAAGGCAAAGCCACAGCTGCAGGCACTAGCACCCCAATTGAGTTCTACACCCTTCATCATCCCATCAGGATCCACCTCACAGGTTTTGGTTCCTCCCGTTTTAAATGTCCCATTCAGTTTTGTCCTGCCTCCTCCTCCTGCCGTGCCGATCATACTTGCTGTGCCGCCATCACCTCAGCCTCTTTCCAGCACGCCATACACGACACAACAATACCGAAAGAGGAAAATGGAAGCAGAAAAAATGGGTATTATGAAAAGGAAATACATAAAAAAAACAGAAACCATAACGTGCAGCAAATGCGGTGGAAACAGACAGCCACCATCCCACCGTCAGTACTTTGGGAACTGGTTTTGTGAAGCAACAGAGACTCAGTCATTTGACAATTGGAGGGCTGAGCTACAGAAGCGTGGATATGGGAAAAAAAAGAGAGGAAATGACCCACCACCACCAGCACCACCACTTTAAACAAAAAGCAGTCCTTGCACAGAAAAACTTGCACATCCAAAGCACCTAATGTTTTATACTGGTTTATATAATTTTTTAAACATTGTAATGATGACACCATCTTTTATATATGTTTTCTATAATATTTTGTTGGGTTTTTTTCTGTAAGAGTTATTGTGTTTTTTAAGCTTCAAGTTGTCGTTCTTGTTTAAAAGGACCACCACCAGCACCACCACAAACAGAGCAGTCCTTGCACAGAAAAATTTGCACATCCCAAAGCACCTATTGTTTTATATTGGTTTATTTTTGTGCTTTTCTATATAGATTTTGTTTTTTCTAAAGTTAAACATTGTAATGATGATACCATCTTTTATATATTTTTTCTATAATATTTTGTTGGTGTTTTCTGTAAGAATTATTGTGTTTTTTAAGCTTTGAGTTGTATTTGTCATTTAAATTTGCTATTTCAATATTTCAGTATTTGATCAAAATATAATAATTGAATTTTTGGATAGAAAACTGTCATATGGATGCCATTTACGGAGGTATTTGCATTAAAGAACTTTTACATGAGCACTTGAGTATTTTAATTTGTGTTCATCTTTTAAATCAACAGTCAGATTTTAGAAGATTGTCAATACATTACATCTGTAGTTGTTTTTACACAAATAATTATATTGTTATGCTGCTGTAGTACATTAATTAGACAATTCATTTTGTTTCAAGATTCAAAGCAAACTTTATTGTCAATCTCTATAATGTTTTCAAATAAATAGAAATTTAAATTCATTTTCTCTTCAAACTCCAGTCTAAAGGAATCTAACTTCAAATTACAGAATGAAATGACCAACAAATAGGGTGAATATAAATATAAAAAAATAAAGTCACTGTTACAAAAAGGTGAAAAAAAATCTTAATTTTCATATAGTTTATAATTCCATTATTAATGTCATATAGTTTATAACTTTATTATTAACAAATCTCATTTGCTATGAGGCCTGGCAAACTTGGCAGAAGAGGTTAAGAAAGCCACGAGGCCAAAAAAAAAACCAGTTCGAACGCGTCCGGTGCGGGGTTCGAACCCGCGGCCTCTGCATGCGTTCCTACAAAACTTGAAAGCTTTACCTCGACTGATGGGCGCAGTCCTTGGCGCAATGGATAACGCATCTGACTACGGATCAGAAGATTCTAGGTTCGACTCCTAGCTAGCTCGGCTTTTGGTCACTTCCACATTGCTAAAATGAGCAATTAGCCAACCCACACTGCAAATCATGAAAATCCCATAAGACACACTCAACAATCACCCTGTTTCTAGACCCAAAGCTTACCCTCACCTTGTCTTTCACAGAAAAGATCTCATCTTCCGTCACATTCGAGTGCCTCTTTCGGCTTTTATGGCCACCATTTTGCACAATCTTTCAGACATTATATTTGCACAAGTGAGCTGTTATCTGATAATCTTCGCTATCTTGTTGCATGCGCCAAAACAATTTCACCAGAAGGTTGAATGTTCTCAGCTGTAAACGCAATAGATGTGTCGTTCACATCTCATTGGATTAGTACCTTGTTTTTTTTTTCTTCAAGGGCTCTGAAAGACTTTCATGCCTGGCTAGCTCAGTCGGTAGAGCATGAGACTCTTAATCTCAGGGTCGTGGGTTCGAGCCCCACGTCGGGCGATGACTTGACTGAAGCTGTCAGTATGATTTCAGTTAAGCTATTTGTTTGTTGTGCCATTGCACAAGTAAAATGGTGCTCTGGTCATCCTCCAAGCCCCCCCCCCCCCCCCCCCCCCAATAAGCTTCAGTTAATCCACCAGGAAATGGTTGCTAAGAATCACTAAAGGTGTTTGATGATCCTTAAATGAGTAGTTCTTAACGTGCCTGTCAATGTTCAGCAATCATTATGAAACATGCCGATTCTTTGCAAAAAGATCATTGAAAAATGTTTGTATGGACACAGAATTCCTCAGCAAGCTGCATTGCATGAAGGAGACAGAGGCTTACACCTGTCTTTAGCAGAACCTTGGGATAGGGGAAAAACATCAATGACTAGCAAGAACTAAGAACCAAATTAGCTAAACTGCATATAGGGAGTGATGTTATCAAGGTACACCAAGTCACAGATGCTTGCTCAAGACAAGACATTTCACCAAATCTTGCCTTTGATGGTTCAGTGTCGCACTAGCATCCCCTGTTAGCAGAAGGCCTGAGTCACAATGGGTCCCTTTCAAGGAGTCTGTGGGACATGGTATATCCATAAAGAGGCCTGGAAAACTACTGCTCCATTCCCTTCGATAGCTCAGATGGTAGAGCAGAGGACTGTAGATGAAGCGGGACAGGTATCCTTAGGTCGCTGGTTCAATTCCGGCTCGAAGGAAGAGCTTTCACTTAAGGTGGGCTGACTGTCTTTTTTCTTTGGCAAATGGACCTTTGCCTTTCATTGGCTGAAAAAGCAAAAGAGGATCTTTGCGCTCTGCGGGCCACGTGAATACAAACGCATGGGGCTAGTGGCGCAATGGATAACGCATCTGACTACGGATCAGAAGATTCTAGGTTCGACTCCTAGCTAGCTCGGCTTTTGGTCACTTCCACATTGCTAAAATGAGCAATTAGCCAACCCACACTGCAAATCATGAAAATCCCATAAGACACACTCAACAATCACCCTGTTTCTAGACCCAAAGCTTACCCTCACCTTGTCTATCACAGAAAAGATCTCATCTTCCGTCACATTCGAGTGCCTCTTTCGGCTTTTATGGCCACCATTTTGCACAATCTTTCAGACATCATATTTGCACAAGTGAGCTGTTATCTGATAATCTTCGCTATCTTGTTGCATGCGCCAAAACAATTTCACCAGAAGGTTGAACGTACTCAGCTGTAAACGCAATAGATGTGTCGTTCACATCTCATTGGATTAGTACCTTGTTTTTTTTTCTTCAAGGGCTGTGAAAGACTTTCATGCCTGGCTAGCTCAGTCGGTAGAGCATGAGACTCTTAATCTCAGGGTCGTGGGTTCGAGCCCCACGTCGGGCGATGACTTGACTGAAGCTGTCAGTATGATTTCAGTTAAGCTATTTGTTTGTTGTGCCATTGCACAAGTAAAATGGTGCTCTGGTCATCCTCCAAGCCCCCCCCCCCCAATAAGCTTCAGTTAATCCACCAGGAAATGGTTGCTAAGAATCACTAAAGGTGTTTGATGATCCTTAAATGAGTAGTTCTTAACGTGCCTGTCAATGTTCAGCAATCATTATGAAACATGCCGATTCTTTGCAAAAAGATCATTGAAAAATGTTTGTATGGACACAGAATTCCTCAGCAAGCTGCATTGCATGAAGGAGACAGAGGCTTACACCTGTCTTTAGCAGAACCTTGGGATAGGGGAAAAACATCAATGACTAGCAAGAACTAAGAACCAAATTAGCTAAACTGCATATAGGGAGTGATGTTATCAAGGTACACCAAGTCACAGATGCTTGCTCAAGACAAGACATTTCACCAAATCTTGCCTTTGATGGTTCAGTGTCGCACTAGCATCCCCTGTTAGCAGAAGGCCTGAGTCACAATGGGTCCCTTTCAAGGAGTCTGTGGGACATGGTATATCCATAAAGAGGCCTGGAAAACTACTGCTCCATTCCCTTCGATAGCTCAGATGGTAGAGCAGAGGACTGTAGATGAAGCGGGACAGGTATCCTTAGGTCGCTGGTTCAATTCCGGCTCGAAGGAAGAGCTTTCACTTAAGGTGGGCTGACTGTCTTTTTTCTTTGGCAAATGGACCTTTGCCTTTCATTGGCTGAAAAAGCAAAAGAGGATCTTTGCGCTCTGCGGGCCACGTGAATACAAACGCATGGGGCTAGTGGCGCAATGGATAACGCATCTGACTACGGATCAGAAGATTCTAGGTTCGACTCCTAGCTAGCTCGGCTTTTGGTCACTTCCACATTGCTAAAATGAGCAATTAGCCAACCCACACTGCAAATCATGAAAATCCCATAAGACACACTCAACAATCACCCTGTTTCTAGACCCAAAGCTTACCCTCACCTTGTCTATCACAGAAAAGATCTCATCTTCCGTCACATTCGAGTGCCTCTTTCGGCTTTTATGGCCAACATTTTGCACAATCTTTCAGACATCATATTTGCACAAGTGAGCTGTTATCTGATAATCTTCGCTATCTTGTTGCATGCGCCAAAACAATTTCACCAGAAGGTTGAACGTACTCAGCTGTAAACGCAATAGATGTGTCGTTCACATCTCATTGGATTAGTACCTTGTTTTTTTTTCTTCAAGGGCTGTGAAAGACTTTCATGCCTGGCTAGCTCAGTCGGTAGAGCATGAGACTCTTAATCTCAGGGTCGTGGGTTCGAGCCCCACGTCGGGCGATGACTTGACTGAAGCTGTCAGTATGATTTCAGTTAAGCTATTTGTTTGTTGTGCCATTGCACAAGTAAAATGGTGCTCTGGTCATCCTCCAAGCCCCCCCCCCCCCCCCCCCAATAAGCTTCAGTTACTCCACCAGGAATTGGTTGCTAAGAATCACTAAAGGTGTTTGATGATCCTTAAATGAGTAGTTCTTAACGTGCCTGTCAATGTTCAGCAATCATTATGAAACATGCCGATTCTTTGCAAAAAGATCATTGAAAAATGTTTGTATGGACACAGAATTCCTCAGCAAGCTGCATTGCATGAAGGAGACAGAGGCTTACACCTCTCTTTAGCAGAACCTTGGGATAGGGGAAAAACATCAATGACTAGCAAGAACTAAGAACCAAATTAGCTAAACTGCATATAGGGAGTGATGTTATCAAGGTACACCAAGTCACAGATGCTTGCTCAAGACAAGACATTTCACCAAATCTTGCCTTTGATGGTTCAGTGTCGCACTAGCATCCCCTGTTAGCAGAAGGCCTGAGTCACAATGGGTCCCTTTCAAGGAGTCTGTGGGACATGGTATATCCATAAAGAGGCCTGGAAAACTACAGCTCCATTCCCTTCGATAGCTCAGATGGTAGAGCGGAGGACTGTAGATGAAGCGGGACAGGTATCCTTAGGTCGCTGGTTCAATTCCGGCTCGAAGGAAGAGCTTTCACTTAAGGTGGGCTGACTGTCTTTTTTCTTTGGCAAATGGACCTTTGCCTTTCATTGGCTGAAAAAGCAAAAGAGGATCTTTGCGCTCTGCGGGCCACGTGAATACAAACGCATGGGGCTAGTGGCGCAATGGATAACGCATCTGACTACGGATCAGAAGATTCTAGGTTCGACTCCTAGCTAGCTCGGCTTTTGGTCACTTCCACATTGCTAAAATGAGCAATTAGCCAACCCACACTGCAAATCATGAAAATCCCATAAGACACACTCAACAATCACCCTGTTTCTAGACCCAAAGCTTACCCTCACCTTGTCTTTCACAGAAAACATCTCATCTTCCGTCACATTCGAGTGCCTCTTTCGGCTTTTATGGCCACCATTTTGCACAATCTTTCAGACATCATATTTGCACAAGTGAGCTGTTATCTGATAATCTTCGCTATCTTGTTGCATGCGCCAAAACAATTTCACCAAAAGGTTGAACGTACTCAGCTGTAAACGCAATAGATGTGTCGTTCACATCTCATTGGATTAGTACCTTGTTTTTTTTTCTTCAAGGGCTCTGAAAGACTTTCATGCCTGGCTAGCTCAGTCGGTAGAGCATGAGACTCTTAATCTCAGGGTCGTGGGTTCGAGCCCCACGTCGGGCGATGACTTGACTGAAGCTGTCAGTATGATTTCAGTTAAGCTATTTGTTTGTTGTGCCATTGCACAAGTAAAATGGTGCTGTGGGGCCTGTTTCACAAAGGAGGTTCAACCAACTCTGAGGTCAAACCTGAACTCTGAGTTGGTCAATCGAGAGATTGACAACTCTGAGTTTTCAGTTTCAGAGCAGCTGATCCGCGTTAGATCAATCAACTCTGAGTGGACTGATTCGGAGGTGAGCGTGCGCACCGCGTCTATAAGAAGCCATTATCAATGGAGCGCAGATATCACGAGTCACCATGGCAACCGTGAAAACAAAGAGGTCTGCGTATTTTTCGCCAGCTGAACTTGACGTGCTGCTGCAGAGTTGCAGTGAATATGAGAACATATTCCAGAAGAAAAGCAACACCGCTGCATCTGCAAAACAGAGACAGTTAGCGTGGGAAAACATAGCTGCTCAAGTTAATGCCTAAGTTTGCATTTAAATCATTGTTATAAATATTGACTGTAATAACTTTTTAAATAGCGTAAGGTGTGAAATAAAAAATGGTGATATTTAGGTGTACTTTTGAAGTGTTATTCCTGGTGTAAATGCATGAAATGCTGCATAGTGTACAGAACCAATCTGGGGGAAAATGCATTTAACGTCGGTAATGTTTAGAGGACTTTTTTGTTAACCTTCCCCTCTAGCAAACGTTGGTCATTTTAATATTAATACATGCAATTGTGTTTTTAAAAGTGAACTTTTGTCTACTGTTGAACCTTTCGCTGCGCAAAGACTTCCTTCTTTTCTCTCGTCTTTCCGACCGTGCGTGGTCAAAAGCGCAGGGGAGATTTCCTTCAGGGCTGAAGGGAATTCTCCTTCGGGGTTCACTTCCCGTTGGAAACCCTCAACCTCCAGAGCGGAATAAGAATGACTCCAAAACAGTTATTCTGGGAATGACACCTTCTCCGTCCTCCTCATCCGTGCTCACCCCCCCCCCCCCCATCTGCACCTGCAATCGCCCCTCCCCTTGTCTCTCGTGGATTGCACCCCGCTCAGCACACACACGCTGCAACACTACCCCTGTATTGATCAAGTGGTATAGGTTTATATGGGATTAAGAAAGTAAGCAGTGCTAGAAAATTGTGTTTCCAAAAAGTAATTGTTACATTAATCTAATTCAATGTCCCTGATTTCATTTTCATGTAGATGCAATCCTGCAGGAATTAAAAGAAACATGGCAGCAGCTAAAAATGAAGTATAAAAACATAATTCAATCAGGTCAAATGTGAGCATGTCATGGATGTAGGCTTTGTTGACAATATTTGACATATGAAACATCTACATAGCAAGACCTAATGTTGTTTTCATTTTGTATATGTAATTGACTGCAACGAAAAACGGTAACGCTCAAACAAAAACGTATGGGGAAATGACAAAACATCGAGTCGAGGTCTCAAAATCCTCGTACGACGTAAATGTAATTCTCTACGAATTAATGCAGCCTCCTCATCTATTGGGTCCTCCAAAAAAGGACAAGCCATTCTTGTCACTTAGATCGCGTGACGGAAATGTGGGCAATTAAGGTTGAAGCCAAATATAGTGCTTCGTCTTTAAAAAGGGGAGGGGACCGGCAAAAACTTCGAGTTTGGAGAATAAAACCTGCTCCCGACCAGGTTAGGTTCACAGCATAAGTAACCATGGATACTGACTCCGAGTAAAAGTTAACTCTCTTTCAGAAACGGGTTTGACTTACTCTGCTTTCTCTGGTTTGACAAACCTCCGATTCTGAAACGGAAAACCCAGGGTTTCCCTGATTTCCGGGTTTATGAACTCAGAGTTTACACTTAACCTCCTTTGTGAAACAGGCCCCTGGTCATCTTCCAAGCCCCCCCCTCCCCAACAATAAGCTCCAGTTACTCCACCAGGAATTGGTTGCTAAGAATCACTAAAGGTGTTTGATGATCCTTAAATGAGTAGTTCTTAACGTGCCTGTCAATGTTCAGCAATCATTATGAAACATGCCGATTCTTTGCAAAAAGATCATTGAAAAATGTTTGTATGGGCACAGAATTCCTCAGCAAGCTGCATTGCATGAAGGAGACAGAGGCTTACTTCTCTCTTTAGCAGAACCTTGGGATAGGGGAAAAACATCAATGACTAGCAAGAACTAAGAACCAAATTAGCTAAACTGCATATAGGGAGTGATGTTATCAAGGTACACCAAGTCACAGATGCTTGCTCAAGACAAGACATTTCACCAAATCTTGCCTTTGATGGTTCAGTGTCGCACTAGCATCCCCTGTTAGCAGAAGGCCTGAGTCACAATGGGTCCCTTTCAAGGAGTCTGTGGGACATGGTATATCCATAAAGAGGCCTGGAAAACTACAGCTCCATTCCCTTCGATAGCTCAGATGGTAGAGCGGAGGACTGTAGATGAAGCGGGACAGGTATCCTTAGGTCGCTGGTTCAATTCCGGCTCGAAGGAAGAGCTTTCACTTAAGGTGGGCTGACTGTCTTTTTTCTTTGGCAAATGGACCTTTGCCTTTCATTGGCTGAAAAAGCAAAAGAGGATCTTTGCGCTCTGCGGGCCACGTGAATACAAACGCATGGGGCTAGTGGCGCAATGGATAACGCAACTGACTACGGATCAGAAGATTCTAGGTTCGACTCCTAGCTAGCTCGGCTTTTGGTCACTTCCACATTGCTAAAATGAGCAATTAGCCAACCCACACTGCAAATCATGAAAATCCCATAAGACACACTCAACAATCACCCTGTTTCTAGACCCAAAGCTTACCCTCACCTTGTCTTTCACAGAAAAGATCTCATCTTCCGTCACATTCGAGTGCCTCTTTCGGCTTTTATGGCCACCATTTTGCACAATCTTTCAGACATCATATTTGCACAAGTGAGCTGTTATCTGATAATCTTCGCTATCTTGTTGCATGCGCCAAAACAATTTCACCAGAAGGTTGAACGTACTCAGCTGTAAACGCAATAGATGTGTCGTTCACATCTCATTGGATTAGTACCTTGTTTTTTTTTCTTCAAGGGCTCTGAAAGACTTTCATGCCTGGCTAGCTCAGTCGGTAGAGCATGAGACTCTTAATCTCAGGGTCGTGGGTTCGAGCCCCACGTCGGGCGATGACTTGACTGAAGCTGTCAGTATGATTTCAGTTAAGCTATTTGTTTGTTGTGCCATTGCACAAGTAAAATGGTGCTCTGGTCATCTTCCAAGCCCCCCCCTCCCCAACAATAAGCTCCAGTTACTCCACCAGGAATTGGTTGCTAAGAATCACTAAAGGTGTTTGATGATCCTTAAATGAGTAGTTCTTAACGTGCCTGTCAATGTTCAGCAATCATTATGAAACATGCCAATTCTTTGCAAAAAGATCATTGAAAAATGTTTGTATGGACACAGAATTCCTCAGCAAGCTGCATTGGATGAAGGAGACAGAGGCTTACACCTCTCTTTAGCAGAACCTTGGGATAGGGGAAAAACATCAATGACTAGCAAGAACTAAGAACCAAATTAGCTAAACTGCATATAGGGAGTGATGTTATCAAGGTACACCAAGTCACAGATGCTTGCTCAAGACAAGACATTTCACCAAATCTTGCCTTTGATGGTTCAGTGTCGCACTAGCATCCCCTGTTAGCAGAAGGCCTGAGTCACAATGGGTCCCTTTCAAGGAGTCTGTGGGACATGGTATATCCATAAAGAGGCCTGGAAAACTACTGCTCCATTCCCTTCGATAGCTCAGATGGTAGAGCGGAGGACTGTAGATGAAGCGGGACAGGTATCCTTAGGTCGCTGGTTCAATTCCGGCTCGAAGGAAGAGCTTTCACTTAAGGTGGGCTGACTGTCTTTTTTCTTTGGCAAATGGACCTTTGCCTTTCATTGGCTGAAAAAGCAAAAGAGGATCTTTGCGCTCTGCGGGCCACGTGAATACAAACGCATGGGGCTAGTGGCGCAATGGATAACGCATCTGACTACGGATCAGAAGATTCTAGGCTCAACTCCTAGCTAGCTCGGCTTTTGGTCACTTCCACATTGCTAAAATGAGCAATTAGCCAACCCACACTGCAAATCATGAAAATCCCATAAGACACACTCAACAATCACCCTGTTTCTAGACCCAAAGCTTACCCTCACCTTGTCTTTCACAGAAAAGATCTCATCTTCCGTCACATTCGAGTGCCTCTTTCGGCTTTTATGGCCACCATTTTGCACAATCTTTCAGACATCATATTTGCACAAGTGAGCTGTTATCTGATAATCTTCGCTATCTTGTTGCATGCGCCAAAACAATTTCACCAGAAGGTTGAACGAACTCAGCTGTAAACGCAATAGATGTGTCGTTCACATCTCATTGGATTAGTACCTTGTTTTTTTTTCTTCAAGGGCTCTGAAAGACTTTCATGCCTGGCTAGCTCAGTCGGTAGAGCATGAGACTCTTAATCTCAGGGTCGTGGGTTCGAGCCCCACGTCGGCCGATGACTTGACTGAAGCTGTCAGTATGATTTCAGTTAAGCTATTTGTTTGTTGTGCCATTGCACAAGTAAAATGGTGCTCTGGTCATCCTCCAAGCCCCCCCCCCCCCCCCCCCCCCCCCAATAAGCTTCAGTTACTCCACCAGGAATTGGTTGCTAAGAATCACTAAAGGTGTTTGATGATCCTTAAATGAGTAGTTCTTAACGTGCCTGTCAATGTTCAGCAATCATTATGAAACATGCCGATTCTTTGCAAAAAGATCATTGAAAAATGTTTGTATGGACACAGAATTCCTCAGCAAGCTGCATTGCATGAAGGAGACAGAGGCTTACACCTCTCTTTAGCAGAACCTTGGGATAGGGGAAAAACATCAATGACTAGCAAGAACTAAGAACCAAATTAGCTAAACTGCATATAGGGAGTGATGTTATCAAGGTACACCAAGTCACAGATGCTTGCTCAAGACAAGACATTTCACCAAATCTTGCCTTTGATGGTTCAGTGTCGCACTAGCATCCCCTGTTAGCAGAAGGCCTGAGTCACAATGGGTCCCTTTCAAGGAGTTTGTGGGACATGGTATATCCATAAAGAGGCCTGGAAAACTACTGCTCCATTCCCTTCGATAGCTCAGATGGTAGAGCGGAGGACTGTAGATGAAGCGGGACAGGTATCCTTAGGTCGCTGGTTCAATTCCGGCTCGAAGGAAGAGCTTTCACTTAAGGTGGGCTGACTGTCTTTTTTCTTTGGCAAATGGACCTTTGCCTTTCATTGGCTGAAAAAGCAAAAGAGGATCTTTGCGCTCTGCGGGCCACGTGAATACAAACGCATGGGGCTAGTGGCGCAATGGATAACGCATCTGACTACAGATCAGAAGATTCTAGGTTCGACTCCTAGCTAGCTCGGCTTTTGGTCACTTCCACATTGCTAAAATGAGCAATTAGCCAACCCACACTGCAAATCGTGAAAATCCCATAAGACACACTCAACAATCACCCTGTTTCTAGACCCAAAGCTTACCCTCACCTTGTCTATCACAGAAAAGATCTCATCTTCCGTCACATTCGAGTGCCTCTTTCGGCTTTTATGGCCACCATTTTGCACAATCTTTCAGACATCATATTTGCACAAGTGAGCTGTTATCTGATAATCTTCGCTATCTTGTTGCATGCGCCAAAACAATTTCACCAGAAGGTTGAACGTACTCAGCTGTAAACGCAATAGATGTGTCGTTCACATCTCATTGGATTAGTACCTTGTTTTTTTTTCTTCAAGGGCTGTGAAAGACTTTCATGCCTGGCTAGCTCAGTCGGTAGAGCATGAGACTCTTAATCTCAGGGTCGTGGGTTCGAGCCCCATGTCGGCCGATGACTTGACTGAAGCTGTCAGTATGATTTCAGTTAAACTATTTGTTTGTTGTGCCATTGCACAAGTAAAATGGTGCTCTGGTCATCTTCCAAGCCCCCCCCTCCCCAACAATAAGCTTCAGTTACTCCACCAGGAATTGGTTGCTAAGAATCACTAAAGGTGTTTGATGATCCTTAAATGAGTAGTTCTTAACGTGCCTGTCAATGTTCAGCAATCATTATGAAACATGCCAATTCTTTGCAAAAAAATCATTGAAAAATGTTTGTATGGACACAGAATTCCTCAGCAAGCTGCATTGGATGAAGGAGACAGAGGCTTACACCTCTCTTTAGCAGAACCTTGGGATAGGGGAAAAACATCAATGACTAGCAAGAACTAAGAACCAAATTAGCTAAAATGCATATAGGGAGTGATGTTATCAAGGTACACCAAGTCACAGATGCTTGCTCAAGACAAGACATTTCACCAAATCTTGCCTTTGATGGTTCAGTGTCGCACTAGCATCCCCTGTTAGCAGAAGGCCTGAGTCACAATGGGTCCCTTTCAAGGAGTCTGTGGGACATGGTATATCCATAAAGAGGCCTGGAAAACTACTGCTCCATTCCCTTCGATAGCTCAGATGGTAGAGCGGAGGACTGTAGATGAAGCGGGACAGGTATCCTTAGGTCGCTGGTTCAA